>NC_092717.1:251557446-251821911 GCF_047496885.1 Scyliorhinus torazame
TTTGTTCCTTGATCCGATTGTATTTCTGTGGGTAGTCCATATCTAGTAAAGAATTAAAGTAACTCCTGCACAATCGTTTTAGCTGTAATATTACATACTGGAATGGCCTCTGGAAACCTAGTAGACACATCCATTATAGCCAAAATATATTGATTTGATTTGATTTATTGTCACATGTACCGAAGTACAGTGAAAAGTATTTTTCTGCGGCCGAGGGACGTACACAGTACGTACATAGTAGACATGAGTAATCAACAGAGAACATTGACAAATGGTACATCGACAAAACAGTGATTGGTTACAGTGCGGAACACGGGGCCAAACAAAGTAAATACATGAGCAAGAGTAGCTTAGGGCGTCGTGAATATTGTTCTTGCAGGGAACAGATCAGTCCGAGGGGGAGTCGTTGAGTCTTGTAGCAATGGCACGTTAGGGACACCACATCCGAGCACCAGGAGGTGTTGATCAGGAGGCAAACACCCCCCCTTTCGACTTGCCTGAGGCCTTCGTGCGGTCTCAGGAGGGGCTCCGGTCTGCGGGCTGTCACTGGGCGGGGGCGGCGGAGGAGCGTGTGTGATGCCTTGGATGTCCGGTCCTCGAGGTTCATAGGATCCTCAGATCTGTAAGAAAACATTGATTCCCACTTTTCGTTTTAGGAAACGGTCCTACGCATTCAATTAAGATCCTTGCAAAAGATTCCTCAAATACTGGAATGGGTATTAAAGGCGCTGGTTTTATCACTGATTGAGGTTCCCCCACTACTTGACATGTGTGACATGCTTGTCAAAATTTAACTACATCTTTATGTAGTCCAGGCCAATAAAAATGTTTCTGGATTTTAGCTTGAGTTTTCCTTATTCCCAAATGACCTCCCACTGGTATCTCATGTGCCACTCGCAACAACTCCTTTCTATACCCTACCGGCAATACTACTTGATGAACTTCTGCCCACTTTTCATCCGCCTGCATATGTAACGGTCTCCATTTTCTCATCAAGACATCACTTTTACGGGAATAACACTCTGGTATACACTCAGATTCCTCTTCCGTGTATGCTTTCTGATACATCCGGTTTATTTCTACATCTTTCTGTTGTAACTCCGCCAATTTTCCTGAACTAAAAATATCTGCCTCATCCTCCACCTGTTCTTGTTCTTTTCCAACCATCTGATCAAAAATCGTTTCTGATAATTGCACTTCAACCTTATCTTCACTCTCTGATTTCTCCTCTTGTCTTAACCTGTGACTTTGCGACCTTGTTACCACACAATCCGGAAAAATCCCAGGATATTCGTCCTTCAACACTTCAGTTGTCTGATTTACAACTGACTTATCAACCACAGTAGGCATCACTCCCACCTGCGATCCAGCTATATCATTACCCAAGATAAACTGTATTCCTGGACAAGATAGTTTCTCTATTACTCCTACTACCACTTCACCACTCCTCACTGGACTTTCCAACCTTACCTTATATAATGGAACACGACTCTTGTCACCCTGAATTCCACATATTATCTTTTCTGGCAATACTCTTCCCAAACTACATAACTCCTAATTTCTTACCATTAAAGATTGACTAGCTCCTGTATCTCTTAAAATTATGACTTTTTTACCTGCTCCTCCTGGTACACATGAGTAAACTTTACCCACACAAGTAAATTCTTTCAGGAGATCTGGCACCTTCTTATCAATCACCTCTTGATTAGGCTGTACAATCTTTTTCATCTCCTTCACTTCACTTGGGCTTTCCTTTACCACTTTAACAAATCCCACTGTCTTATCCTTTTTAACCACATCAGCCTTCCCAGTGCTTTTCTTCAACCACCAACCCTGTGACTTTACATGGCCTAGTTTATTGCAATGAAAACATTTGAAACTTTTCATTTCTTTTCCACCCTCCTGGATTTCTTTTTTAATCTGAGGTGCACTCTCCTTATTATCTCCCCTCAGATCACCTTTACCTTTACCACTTGAGTATTTCTCTTTTCTCTAGTTTCTATCCCTCACAGGTTGAAACTGATGTTGGAAACCAAGCTTTGATTTTTAAAAAAAATTATAAATATAAAGTACCCAATTAATTTTTTTCCAATTAAGGGTCAATTTTAGCGTAGCCAATCCACCTACCCTGCACATCTTTGGGTTGTGGGGGCGAAACCCACGCAAACACGGGGAGAATGTGCAAACTTCACACGGACAGTGACCCAGAGCCGGAATCGAACCTGGGACCTCGGCGCCGTGAGGCTGCAGGGCTAACCACTGCACCACCCTGCTGGCTATAAGCTTTGATTTATGAACTAATTCATAATCATCTGCCATTTCTGTTGCTAATCTCGCAGTTTAAACCCGCTTCTCTTCCACATGAGTTCTCACTACATCACGAATTGAATTTTTAAACTCCTCCAAATGTATAATTTCTCTGAGAGCTTCATACGTTTGGTCTATTTTCAAAGCCCTTATCCACCGATCAAAATTACTCTGTTTGATCCTTTCAAACTCCATGTATGTTTGACCAGGTTCTTTCCTTAAATTCTAAACCTTTGTCGGCTTCAGGCACAAGTTCATATGCACCTAAGATGGATTTTTTCACCTCATATGTTCCAGATACCTCCTCTGCTAGTGATGCAAACACTTCACTAGCCCTACCTACCAGCTTTGTTTGAATCCGTAATACCCACATGTCCGGTGGCCATTTCATTTGTTTAGCCACCTTCTCAAATGAAATGAAAAAGGCTTCTACCTCCTTCTCCTCAAACCTTGGCAATGCTTGGACATATTTAAGTAGATCCCCACCAAGCCTTCGACTATGACGCTCTTTCTCTTTATCCTCATCACTATCCTCCAACTGTACGTGTTCCTTTACATCCGCCAATTTTAACTGACTCCTGTTTCATGGCCATTTTCTGAAGTTCAAACTCCCTCTCTTTTTCCCTTTCCTTGGTCTCTTTTTCTGTTTCCCTGATCTGTATCTCCCTTTTTCTCTTTGTTCTGCTAGGGCTATTCTTTCTTTGTTTCTTTCTTTTCTCTACTTTTCTTTGTCCGTCATTGCGTATTCAAGCTGCTTTAATGCTTTCTCATGTTCCAGTTGTTTAATCTGTAACTGAATTTTAGCCAGTTCTAATGAGTCAGACTGTACCTCAGGCAATTTTAAATGCTCAGCTAGCGCCGTAAGTACCTCTTCTTTTCGCATGCTGTCAGGTAACGTTAACTGCAATGTTTTTGCCAAATTTAAAATCCTTTTTTTAGTCTCTGTTTGTAATGTACTGCGTGTGACCATATCCACCCCCAAAAACTTCCGAGCCTCTGAAAGAGCCATTGTCCACAACACACTCCCTATTTAAACTGAAATACCACATCTGAAAAGCAACCACAAATATACTCACCCCTCAATGTCTTTAAGTTCACTAAGCCAATCCAATCATGAAAGATAGACTTTTATCCCCCTCGAGCCCCCAATTTGTTATGGGCCAGGGTTCAGAGAACCCCAAAGTGTATCATGGAGTTCACCTGACCCACAACTTTTAATAGATTGTGGTTATGGGGAGCACAGGGGCCTACTTTACAGGTAGTGTGTTGTGATGCAACAGAGATCTAAAGTACTTTTAAAACAAAACCATGTTTATTCATGAATCCAGTTAACACTTTATAAACCCACAGTAAACATCTTAACAACTATCAACACCAATAATCCCCACAGATACAGTTTTCTATAAGTAACCCATCATAACTTTCTGAACAACATCCATATGTTAAACCCTTTTCAAAGAAAGACAGCAGGTTTAAATTCTTTACAGAAACAGGTACTACTTTGAAATCCTCAAATTTTAATCTGAAGACAGTCTGTAGCTTGTAGAGAGAGATCATTTAACAGCTGCTTGCTTTGCCTGCAGCTATCCAGCTCTGAAAACAAAACTAAAACACACTAGCTGCCTGCTCAAAAATGAAAGTGAAAGACAGCCAGCCCAGCTCCACCACACTCTGCCATCACTGCAGCTATTTGATAAACACCCATTTCTTAAAGGTACATCCACTACAGCTATTTGATGAACACCTAGTTCTTAAAGGTACATCCACTACAGCTATTTGAGAAATACCCAGTTCTTAAAGGTACTCACATGACAGTACTAAAAGAGGTGGTGGGGGAAATAGCAAATGTGCTCGTGGTAATTTACCAAAATTCGCTGGACTCTGGGGCGGTTACGGCAAATTGGGAAAGAGCAAATGTGATGCCACTGTTTAAAAAAGGAGATAGACAGAAGGCAGGTAACTATAGGCTGGTTAGCTTAACTTCTGTCGTGGGGAAAATGCTTGAATCTATTGTTAAGGAAGAAATAGTGAGATATCTGGCTAGAAATTGCCCCATTGGGCAGGCGCAGCATGGGTTCATGAAAGGCAGGTCATGATTGACTAATCTAGTGGAATTCTTTGAGGACATTACGAGCGCAGTGGACAATAGTGAACCGGTGGATGTGGTGTTTCTGGATTTCTGGAAGGCATTCGACAAGGTGTCGCACAAAAGGCTGCTGCATAAGATAAAGGTGCATGGCATTATGGGTAATGTATTAGCATGGATTTTTGGATTTCGGCGGCAGCGGTGCGCAGGGGCCTTCTGGGAGGTGAGTAGTGAGTTTAAAAGCTCTTACCTTTACAGGAGCAGCCCTTTGGATTTCGGCGGCAGCGGTGCGCAGGGGCCTTCTGTGAGGTGAGTAGTGAGTTTAAAAGCTCTTACCTTTACAGGAGCAGCCCTTTGGATTTCGGCGGCAGCGGTGCGCAGGGGCCTTCTGGGAGGTGAGTAGTGAGTTTAAAAGCTCTTACCTTTACAGGAGCAGCCCTTTGGATTTCGGCGGCAGCGGTGCGCAGGGGCCTTCTGGGAGGTGAGTAGTGAGTTTAAAAGCTCTTACCTTTACAGGAGCAGCCCTTTGGATTTCGGCGGCAGCGGTGCGCAGGGGCCTTCTGGGAGGTGAGTAGTGAATTTAAAAAGCCTTACCTGGTCCCGTGTCTGTTCTTCTTTTCTGTTTTATTTGTTTTTATATAAGGTGGGAACCGGAAGTTCGACCTCTGGCAAGTCCCCCCCCCCCCCCCCCCCCCCAACCAATAAATTCTGGTGGAGAGGAAACCCGAGACACTACACGTGTAGTGTCTCCCACCCGCCCTCCTCCTCTAACCTAATAATAAGACCCATTGGTGTAAGGTAAGTGCCATATTATATTATATTATTAGCATTGTGCAGGTCAAGGATCGGAGGTGGAGGAGCAGTCTCTGTCAGCGAGAGAACCTGAGAACATCTCAGACACTCAGAAGGTAAGAAGGTAAGTAAGTGATTTTTACTTTTATACCTTTTTTCAAATTGTGTGTGTCGGGGGGAAACTGAAGTGACATCACAGAAAAGCTGTGACCTGAGTGGCTGGTTGGGATTCTAACCTAAATTTTAAAAAAATTTGAGTATTTGGGAACTAATTAAACATAATAACTTAATTATAATTTAGAGGATATCTAAGCCAGAGATCGGAGAGTATTATAGTTAGCTATCGCATTTCTATTAGAAATCTAGTGCTAGGAAACAGATAGTTGACAGTAACTTTGCAATTTAAAAAAAAAAGTATTTAAAAAAAAAATAAGACAAATTTTAATTTTAATTAATTGACGCAATGTCAGTTAGAGGGGTGCTGTGCTCTGACTGTGAGATGTGGCAGGTCCGGGAGGCTTCCAGCGTCCCGGATGGCTTCATCTGCAGAAAGTGCACCCAACTGCAGCTCCTCACAGACCGCATGGTTCGGTTGGAGCAGCAATTGGATGCACTTAGGAGCATGCAGGTGGCGGAAAGCGTCATAGATCGCAGTTATGTAAATGTGGTCACACCCAAGGTGCAGGCAGAGAAATGGGTGACCACCAGAAAGGGCAGGCAGTCAGTGCAGGAATCCCCTGTGGTTGTCTCCCTCTCGAACAGATATACCCCTTTGGATACTGTCGGGGGGGGTAGCCTATCAGGGGAAAACAGCAGCAGCCAGAGCAGTGGCACCACGGCTGGCTCTGATGT
Organism: Scyliorhinus torazame; assembly: GCF_047496885.1. Classification (NCBI taxonomy): domain Eukaryota; kingdom Metazoa; phylum Chordata; class Chondrichthyes; order Carcharhiniformes; family Scyliorhinidae; genus Scyliorhinus; species Scyliorhinus torazame. The sequence continues at coordinate 251,563,484 of NC_092717.1, forward strand.
TCAGAAGGGAGGGTCAAAGCGCAGAAGAGTAATAGTAATAGGGGACTCTATAGTCAGGGGCACAGATAGGCGCTTCTGTGGACGTGAAAGAGACTCCAGGATGGTATGTTGCCTCCCTGGTGCCAGGGTCCAGGATGTCTCCGAACGGGTAGAGGGAATCCTGAAGGGGGAGGGCAAACAGGCAGAGGTCGTTGTACATATTGGTACTAACGACATAGGCAGGAAGGGGCATGAGGTCCTGCAGCAGGAGTTCAGGGAGCTAGGCAGAAAGTTAAAAGACAGGACCTCGAGGGTTGTAATCTCGGGATTACTCCCTGTGCCACGTGCCAGTGAGGCTAGAAATAGGAAGATAGAGCAGACAAACACGTGGCTAAACAGCTGGTGTAGGAGGGAGGGTTTCCGTTTTCTGGACCACTGGGAGCTCTTCCGGGGCAGGTGTGACCTGTATAAGATGGACGGGTTGCATCTAAACCGGAGAGGCATAAATATCCTGGCCGCGAGGTTTGCTAGTGTCACACGGGAGGGTTTAAACTAGTATGGCAGGGGGGTGGGCACGGGAGCAATAGGTCAGAAGGTGAGGGCATTGAGGGAGAACTAGGGAATAGGGACAGTGTGGCTCTGAGGCAGAGCAGACGGGGAAAAGTTGCTGAACACCGGGTCTGGTGGCCTGAAGTGCATATGTTTTAATGCAAGGAGCATTACGGGTAAGGCAGATGAACTTAGAGCTTGGATTACTACTTGGAACTATGATGTTGTTGCCATTACAGAGACCTGGTTGAGGGAAGGGCAGGATTGGCAGCTAAACGTTCCAGGATTTAGATGTTTCAGGCGGGATAGAGGGGGATGTAAAAGGGGAGGCGGAGTTGCGCTACTTGTTCGGGAGAATATCACAGCTATACTGCGAGAGGACACCTCAGAGGGCAGTGAGGCTATATGGGTAGAGATCAGGAATAAGAAGGGTGCAGTCACAATGTTGGGGGTATACTACAGGCCTCCCAACAGCCAGCGGGAGATAGAGGAGCAGATAGGTAGACAGATTTTGGAAAAGAGTAAAAACAACAGGGTTGTGGTGATGGGAGACTTCAACTTCCCCAATATTGACTGGGACTCACTTAGTGCCAGGGGCTTAGACGGGGCGGAGTTTGTAAGGAGCATCCAGGAGGGCTTCTTAAAACAATATGTAAACAGTCCAACTAGGGAAGGGGCGGTACTGGACCTGGTATTGGGGAATGAGCCCGGCCAGGTGGTAGATGTTTTAATTGGTGGAGCATATCGGTAACAGTGACCACAATTCAGTAAGTTTTAAAGTACTGGTGGACAAGGATAAGAGTGGTCCGAGGATGAATGTGCTAAATTGGGGGAAGGCTAATTATAACAATATTAGGCGGGAACTGAAGAACATAGATTGGGGGCGGATGTTTGAGGGCAAATCAACATCTGACATGTGGGAGGCTTTCAAGTGTCAGTTGAAAGGAATACAGGACAGGCATGTTCCTGTGAGGAAGAAAGATAAATACGGCAATTTTCGGGAACCTTGGATGACGAGTGATATTGTAGGCCTCGTCAAAAAGAAAAAGGAGGCATTTGTCAGGGCTAAAAGGCTGGGAACAGACGAAGCCTGTGTGGCATATAAGGAAAGTAGGAAGGAACTTAAGCAAGGAGTCAGGAGGGCTAGAAGGGGTCATGAAAAGTCATTGGCAAATAGGGTTAAGGAAAATCCCAAGGCTTTTTACACGTACATAAAAAGCAAGAGGGTAGCCAGGGAAAGGGTTGGCCCACTGAAGGATAGGCAAGGGAATCTATGTGTGGAGCCAGAGGAAATGGGCGAGGTACTAAATGAATACTTTGCATCAGTATTCACCAAAGAGAAGGAATTGGTAGATGTTGAGTCTGGAGAAGGGGGTGTAAATAGCCTGGGTCACATTGTGATCCAAAAAGACGAGGTGTTGGGTGTCTTAAAAAATATTAAGGTAGATAAGTCCCCAGGGCCTGATGGGATCTACCCCAGAATACTGAAGGAGGCTGGAGAGGAAATTGCTGAGGCCTTGACAGAAATCTTTGGATCCTCGCTGTCTTCAGGGGATGTCCCGGAGGACTGGAGAATAGCCAATGTTGTTCCTCTGTTTAAGAAGGGTAGCAAGGATAATCCCGGGAACTACAGGCCGGTGAGCCTTACTTCAGTGGTAGGGAAATTACTGGAGAGAATTCTTCGAGACAGGATCTACTCCCATTTGGAAGCAAATGGACGTATTAGTGAGAGGCAGCACGGTTTTGTGAAGGGGAGGTCGTGTCTCACTAACTTGATAGAGTTTTTCGAGGAGGTCACTAAGATGATTGATGCAGGTAGGGCAGTGGATGTTGTCTATATGGACTTCAGTAAGGCCTTTGACAAGGTCCCTCATGGTAGACTAGTACAAAAGGTGAAGTCACACGGGATCAGGGGTGAGCTGGCAAGGTGGATACAGAACTGGCTAGGCCATAGAAGGCAGAGGGTAGCAATGGAGGGATGCTTTTCTAATTGGAGGGCTGTGACCAGTGGTGTTCCACAGGGATCAGTGCTGGGACCTTTGCTCTTTGTAGTATATATAAATGATTTGGAGGAAAATGTAACTGGTCTGATTCGTAAGTTTGCAGACGACACAAAGGTTGGTGGAATTGCGGATAGCGATGAGGACTGTCTGAGGATACAGCAGGATTTAGATTGTCTGGAGACTTGGGCGGAGAGATGGCAGATGGAGTTTAATCCGGACAAATGTGAGGTAATGCATTTTGGAAGGGCTAATGCAGGTAGGGAATATACAGTGAATGGTAGAACCCTCAGGAGTATTGAAAGTCAAAGAGATCTAGGAGTACAGGTCCACAGGTCATTGAAAGGGGCAACACAGGTGGAGAAGGTAGTCAAGAAGGCATACGGCATGCTTGCCTTCATTGGCCGGGGCATTGAGTATAAGAATTGGCAAGTCATGTTGCAGCTGTATAGAACCTTAGTTAGGCCACACTTGGAGTATAGTGTTCAATTCTGGTCGCCACACTACCAGAAGGATGTGGAGGCTTTAGAGAGGGTGCAGAAGAGATTTACCAGAATGTTGCCTGGTATGGAGGGCATAAGCTATGAGGAGAGATTGAATAAACTCGGTTTGTTCTCACTGGAACGAAGGAGGTTGAGGGGCGACCTGATAGAGGTCTACAAAATTATGAGGGGCATAGACAGAGTGGATAGTAAGAGGCTTTTCCCCAGGGTAGAGGGGTCAATTACTAGGGGGCATAGGTTTAAGGTGAGAGGGGCAAGGTTTAGAGTAGATGTACGAGGCAAGTTTTTTACGCAGAGGGTAGTGGGTGCCTGGAACTCACTACCGGAGGAGGTAGTGGAAGCAGGGACGATAGGGACATTTAAGGGGCATCTTGACAAATATATGAATAGGATGGGAATAGAAGGATACGGACCCAGGAAGTGTAGAAGATTGTAGTTTAGTCGGGCAGTATGGTCGGCACGGGCTTGGAGGGCCGAAGGGCCTGTTCCTGTGCTGTACATTTCTTTGTTCTTTGTTCTTTGTTCTTTGTTCTTTGGATAGAGGATTAGTAAACTGAAAGAAAGAACAGAGTGGGGATAAATGGGTGTTTTCTGGTTGGTGATCAGTGGCTAGTGGTATGCGTCAGGGATCATTGTTTACAATTTACATCGATGATCTGGAGTTGGGGACCATGTGTAATGTGTCAAAGGTCACAGATGACACTAAGATGAATGGTAGAGCCAAGTGTGCAGAGGACACAAAGTCTGCAGAGGGATATAGATGGTTAAAGTGAGTGGGCAAGGGTCCGGCAGATGGAGTTCAATGTTGATAAATGTGAGGGCATTTAAAAGTTTATTGGATAAACATATGGATGATAATCGCATAGTGTAGGTTAGATGGCTTTTGTTTCGGTGCAACATCGTGGGCCGAAGGGCCTGTACTGCGCTGTATTGTTCTATGTTCTATGTTCTATGAGGTCATCCATTTTGGTCGGAATAGCAACACAATTATTTGAATGGTAAAACATTGCAGCATGCTGCTGTGCAGAGGGACCTGGGTGTCCTTGCGCATGAATCACAAAAAGTTGGTTTGCAGGTGCAGGAAGTAATTAAGAAAGCGAATGGAATTTTGTCCATTGCTAGAGGGATGGAGTTTAAAACCAGGGAGGTTGTGTTGCAGTTGTGTAGGGTGCTGGTGACTCTCCTTATTTGAGAAAGGATGTACTGACACTGGAGGGTGTACAGAGGAGATTTCCTCGGTTGATTCCGGAGTTGAGAGGATTGGCTTATGAGGAGTGACTGAGTAGACTGGGACGATACACATTGGAATTTAGAAGAATTAGTTTTTTAAAAATAGAAACGCAGAAAATTATGAAGGGAATAGAGAGGATCGAAGCAGGGAGGTTGTTCCCACTGGCGGGTGAAACTAGAACTAGGGGGCATAGCCTCAACATAAGGTGGACAGATTTATGACCGAGTTGAGGAGGAATATCTTCACCCAAAGGGTGGTGAATCTGTGGAATTCCTTGCCCAGTGATTTACGGCAAAGGTAGATAGTAAAGGAATAAAAGGTCTCGCTGAGCGGGCGGGTAAGTGGAGCTGAGTCCACAAAAAGATCAGCCATGACCTTATTGAATGGCGGGGCAGGCTCGAGGGGCCAGATGGCCGACTCCTGCTCCATGTTCTTATGTAATGTGTTTACAAGAACAGGTCAGAAGCTAGGAACCCTGCCACGAATAACTCGTCTCCTGCCTAACTCCCCAAAGCCTGTTCACCACCTACCAGGCACAAGTCAGGAGTGTGATGGGAAACTCTTCACTTGCTGGATGAGCGCAGCTCTAACAACACAAGAAGCTCAACACCATCCAGGACAAAGCTTGATTCCATCCACAAGTATTGACTTCCTCCAGCCGCCTACAAGATTCACTGCAAGAACTCACCAAGACTTCTTAGGTAGCATCTTCCAAGCTCACGACCACTGCCATCTAGATGGACAAAGGACCACAGATACCTGGGAACACCACCACCTGCAAGTTCCCCTCCAAGTCACTCCCCATTCTGACTTGGAATTCTTTTGCTGTCCTTCACCTTCGCTGGGTCAAAATCCTGGAACTCCGTCCCGAACAGCGCTGTGGTGTACGTACACCTCATGGCCTGCAGTGGTTCAAGAAAGCAGCTCACCACCCACCTTGAGGGCAATAGATGCTGGCCAAGCCAATCTTAAAGTCATCGAATCATACAGCACAGAAAAGGCAATTCAGCCCATCATGTCTGTGCCGGTCAAAAACAACCACCTAACTAAGGGGCAGCACGGTAGCATTGTGGATAGCACAATTGCTTCACAGCTCCAGGGTCCCAGGTTCGAATCCGGCTTGGGTCACTGTCTGTGCGGAGTCTGCACATCCTTCCCGTGTGTGCTTGGGTTTCCTCCGGGTGCTCCGGTTTCCTCCCACAGTCCAAAGATGTGCAGGTTCGGTGGATTGGCCATGCTAAATTGCCCCTAGTATCCAAAATTGCCCTTAGTGTTGGGTGGGGTTACTGGGTTGTGGGGATAGGGTAGAGGTGTGGACCTTGGGTAGGGTGCTCTTTCCAAGAGCCAGTGCAGACTCGATGGGCCGAATGGCCTCCTTCTGCACTGTAAATTCTATGATTCTATTCTAATCCCATTTCCCAGCACTGGGCCCACAGCCGTGTCTGCCCTGGATCACGATGCACATCTAAATACTTCTTAAATGTTATGAGGGTCTCTGCCTCCACCCCCCTTTCAGGCAGCGAGTCCCAGACTCCCGCCCCCTCTGGGGGAAAAGGTTTTCCCTCACATCCCCTCTAACCCTCCTGCCCCTTACCTTCAATCTCTGCCCCCTGGTCATTGACCCCTCCACCAAGGGGGAAAGTTTCTTCCTGTCCACTCTATCGATACCCCTCATAATTTTACACAGCTCGATCCTGTCCCCCCCTCAGTCTCCTCTGCTCCCAGGAAAACAACCCCAGTCTATCCAATCCCTCTCCATAACTAAAACTCTCCAGCCCAGGCAACATCCTGGTAAATCTCCTCTGCACTCTTTCCAGTGCTATCACATCCCCCTATAATGTGGATTCCAGAACTGCACACAATCCTTTAGCTGTGACCTAACCAACGTTTTATACAGTTCCAGCATAACCGTTGCCCTGAAACTGAAGCCCACATCCCTTGAATGAATAAAAACACCTGCCAGTTTTAGGCCCACTCACTTAACCTGCCCATAACCCTTTGCAGGCTCTTTTTATCCTCCTCACAACTTCCATTCCCGCCAATTTTGTATCATCCGCAAATTTGACTACAATATGCTCTGTCCCATTATCCAGATGATTGATATGGATTGTAACCTTGAATATGGATATGGATCCTTCCTGTGGCCCCCAATTAGAAACATAGAAAAACATTGAAAAAATAGGAGCAGGAGGAGGCCATTCGGCCCTTCAAGCCTGCTCTGCCGTTCATTATGATCATGGCTGATCATCCAACTCAATAACCTAATCCCGCTTTCCCCCATATCCTTTGATCTCTTTCACCCAAAGTGCTATAGCTAACTGGTTCTTGAAAACATACAATTGTTTTGGACTCAACTACTTCCTGTGGTAACGAATTCCACAGGCTCACCACTCTCTGGGTGAAGACACTTCTCCTCATCTCTGTGCTAAATGGTCTGCCCCGTATCCTCAGACTGTGACCCCTGGTTCTGGACCCACCCACCATCGGGAACATCCTTCCTGCATCTACCTTGTCCAGTCCTGTTAGAGTTTTATAGGTTTCTGAGATCCTCCCTAATTCTTCAGGTCATTTTATAACACTGAGGTACAGTACTGGTGGGGATGGGTCTGTCACTGTATAACACTGGGGTACAGTACTGGTGGGGACGGGTCTGTCACTATAACACTGAGGTACAGTACTGGTGGGGATGAGTCTGTCATGTATAACACTGGGGTACAGTACTGGTGGGGACGGGTCTGTCACTGTATAACACTGGGGTACAGTACTGGTGGGGATGGGTCTGTCACTGTATAATACTGTGGTACAGTACTGGTGGAGACGGATCTGTCACTATAACACTGGGATAAAGTACTGGTGGAGACGGGTCTGTCACTATAACACTGGGGTACAGTACTGGTGGGGATGGGTCTGTCACTGTATAACACTGGGGTACAGTACTGGTGGAGACGGGTCTGTCACTGTATAACACTGGGGTACAGTACTGGTGGGGATGGGTCTGTCACTGTATAACACTGGGATACAGTACTGGTGGAGACGGATCTGTCACTGTAACAATGGGGTACAGTACTGGTGGGGAAGGGTCTGTCACTATAAAACTGGGGTACAGTACTGGTGGGGACAGGTCTGTCACTGTATAACACTGGGGTACAGTACTGGTGGGGACGGATCTGTCACTGTATAACACTGGGATACAGTACTGGTTGGGACGGATCTGTCACTAACACTGGGGTACAGTACTGGTGGGGATGGGTCTGTCACTGTATAACACTGGGGTACAGTACTGGTGGAGACGGGTCTGTCACTGTATAACACTGGGGTACAGTACTGGTGGGGAAGGGTCTGTCACTGTATAACACTGGGATACAGTACTGGTGGAGACGGATCTGTCACTGTAACACTGGGGTACAGTACTGCTGGGGTAGGGTCTGTCACTGTATAACACTGGGGTACAGTACTGGTGGGGACGGGTCTGTCACTGTATAACACTGGGGTACAGTACTGGTGGGGACGGGTCTGTCACTGTATAACACTGGGGTACAGTACTGGTGGAGACGGTTCTGTCACTGTATAACACTGGGGTACAGTACTGGTGGGGACGGATCTGTCACTGTATAACACTGGGATACAGTACTGGTGGAGACGGATCTGTCACTAACACTGGGGTACAGTACTGGTGGGGATGGGTCTGTCACTGTATAACACTGGGGTACAGTACTGGTGGAGACGGGTCTGTCACTGTATAACACTGGGGTACAGTACTGGTGGGGACGGGTCTGTCACTGTATAACACTGGGATACAGTACTGGTGGAGACGGATCTGTCACTGTAACACTGGGGTACAGTACTGCTGGGGAAGGGTCTGTCACTATAACACTGGGGTACAGTACTGGTGGGGACAGGTCTGTCTCTGTATAACACTGGGGTACAGTACTGGTGGGGATGGGTCTGTCACTGTATAACACTGGGGTACAGTACTGGTGGGGATGGGTCTGTCACTGTATAATACTGTGGTACAGTACTGGTGGAGACGGATCTGTCACTATAACACTGGGATAAAGTACTGGTGGAGATGAGTCTGTCACTATAACACTGGGGTACAGTACTGGTGGGGATGGGTCTGTCACTGTATAACACTGGGGTACAGTACTGGTGGAGACGGTTCTGTCACTGTATAACACTGGGGTACAGTACTGGTGGGGACGGGTCTGTCACTGTATAACACTGGGGTACAGTACCGGTGGGGATGGGTCTGTCACTGTATAATACTGTGGTACAGTACTGGTGGAGACGGATCTGTCACTATAACACTGGGATAAAGTACTGGTGGAGACGGGTCTGTCACTATAACACTGGGGTACAGTACTGGTGGGGAAGGGTCTGTCACTGTAACACTGGGGTACAGTACTGGTGGAGACGGGTCTGTCACTGTATAACACTGGGGTACAGTACTGGTGGGGACGGGTCTGTCACTGTAACACTGGGGTACAGTACTGGTGGGGATGGGTCTGTCACTGTAACACTGGGGTACAGTACTGGTGGGGATGGGTCTGTCACTATAACACTGGGGTACAGTACTGGTGGAGACGGGTCTGTCACTGTATAACACTGTGGTACAGTACTGGTGGGGACGGGTCTGTCACTGTAACACTGGGGTACAGTACTGGTGGGGAAGGGTCTGTCACTATAACACTGGGGTACAGTACTGGTGGGGACGGGTCTGTCACTGTATAATACTGGGGTACAGTACTGGTGGAGACGGGTCTGTCACTATAACACTGGGGTACAGTACTGGTGGGGATGGGTCTGTCACTGTATAACACTGGGGTACAGTACTGGTGGGGATGGGTCTGTCACTGTATAACGCTGGGGTATAGTACTGGTGGGGACGGGACTGTCACTGTATAACACTGGGATACAGTACTGGTGGAGACGGATCTGTCACTGTATAACACTGGGATACAGTACTGGTGGGGAAGGGTCTGTCACTGTATAACACTGGGGTACAGTACTGGTGGGGATGGGTCTGTCACTGTATAACACTGGGGTACAGCACTGGTGGAGACGGTTCTGTCACTGTATAACACTGGGGTACAGTACTGGTGGGGACGGGTCTGTCACTGTATAACACTGGGGTACAGTACCGGTGGGGATGGGTCTGTCACTGTATAATACTGTGGTACAGTACTGGTGGGGACGGGTCTGTCACTGTATAAAACTGGGGTACAGCACTGGTGGAGACGGGTCTGTCACGATAACACTGGGATAAAGTACTGGTGGAGATGGGTCTGTCACTATAACACTGGGGTACAGTACTGGTGGGGATGGGTCTGTCACTGTATAACACTGGGGTACAGCACTGGTGGAGACGGTTCTGTCACTGTATAACACTGGGGTACAGTACTGGTGGGGCCGGGTCTGTCACTGTATAACACTGGGGTACAGTACCGGTGGGGCCGGGTCTGTCACTGTATAACACTGGGGTACAGTACCGGTGGGGATGGGTCTGTCACTGTGTAACACTGTGGTACAGTACTGGTGGGGACGGGTCTGTCACTGTATAACACTGGGATAAAGTACTGGTGGAGACGGGTCTGTCACTATAACACTGGGGTACAGTACTGGTGGGGATGGGTCTGTCACTGTAACACTGGGGTACAGTACTGGTGGGGAAGGGTCTGTCACTGTATAACACTGGGGTACAGTACTGGTGGGGACGGGTCTGTCACTGTATAACACTGGGATACAGTACTGGTGGAGACGGATCTGTCACTGTAACACTGGGGTACAGTACTGCTGGGGAAGGGTCTGTCACTATAACACTGGGGTACAGTACTGGTGGGGACAGGTCTGTCTCTGTATAACACTGGGGTACAGTACTGGTGGGGATGGGTCTGTCACTGTATAACACTGGGGTACAGTACTGGTGGGGATGGGTCTGTCACTGTATAATACTGTGGTACAGTACTGGTGGAGACGGATCTGTCACTATAACACTGGGATAAAGTACTGGTGGAGATGAGTCTGTCACTATAACACTGGGGTACAGTACTGGTGGGGATGGGTCTGTCACTGTATAACACTGGGGTACAGTACTGGTGGAGACGGTTCTGTCACTGTATAACACTGGGGTACAGTACTGGTGGGGACGGGTCTGTCACTGTATAACACTGGGGTACAGTACCGGTGGGGATGGGTCTGTCACTGTATAATACTGTGGTACAGTACTGGTGGAGACGGATCTGTCACTATAACACTGGGATAAAGTACTGGTGGAGACGGGTCTGTCACTATAACACTGGGGTACAGTACTGGTGGGGAAGGGTCTGTCACTGTAACACTGGGGTACAGTACTGGTGGAGACGGGTCTGTCACTGTATAACACTGGGGTACAGTACTGGTGGGGACGGGTCTGTCACTGTAACACTGGGGTACAGTACTGGTGGGGATGGGTCTGTCACTGTAACACTGGGGTACAGTACTGGTGGGGATGGGTCTGTCACTATAACACTGGGGTACAGTACTGGTGGAGACGGGTCTGTCACTGTATAACACTGTGGTACAGTACTGGTGGGGACGGGTCTGTCACTGTAACACTGGGGTACAGTACTGGTGGGGAAGGGTCTGTCACTATAACACTGGGGTACAGTACTGGTGGGGACGGGTCTGTCACTGTATAATACTGGGGTACAGTACTGGTGGAGACGGGTCTGTCACTATAACACTGGGGTACAGTACTGGTGGGGATGGGTCTGTCACTGTATAACACTGGGGTACAGTACTGGTGGGGATGGGTCTGTCACTGTATAACGCTGGGGTATAGTACTGGTGGGGACGGGACTGTCACTGTATAACACTGGGATACAGTACTGGTGGAGACGGATCTGTCACTGTATAACACTGGGATACAGTACTGGTGGGGAAGGGTCTGTCACTGTATAAAACTGGGGTACAGTACTGGTGGGGATGGGTCTGTCACTGTATAACACTGGGGTACAGCACTGGTGGAGACGGTTCTGTCACTGTATAACACTGGGGTACAGTACTGGTGGGGCCGGGTCTGTCACTGTATAACACTGGGGTACAGTACCGGTGGGGCCGGGTCTGTCACTGTATAACACTGGGGTACAGTACCGGTGGGGATGGGTCTGTCACTGTGTAACACTGTGGTACAGTACTGGTGGGGACGGGTCTGTCACTGTATAACACTGGGATAAAGTACTGGTGGAGACGGGTCTGTCACTATAACACTGGGGTACAGTACTGGTGGGGATGGGTCTGTCACTGTAACACTGGGGTACAGTACTGGTGGGGAAGGGTCTGTCACTGTATAACACTGGGGTACAGTACTGGTGGGGATGGGTCTGTCACTGTAACACTGGGGTACAGTACTGGTGGGGAAGGGTCTGTCACTGTATAACACTGGGGTACAGTACTGGTGGGGATGGGTCTGTCACTGTATAACACTGGGGTACAGCACTGGTGGGGATGGGTCTGCCACTGTATAACACTGGGGTACAGTACTGGTGGGGACGGGTCTGTCACTGTATAACACTGGGATACAGTACTGGTGGAGACGGATTTGTCACTGTAACACTGGGGTACAGTACTGGTGGCGATGGGTCTGTCACTGTATAACATTGGGGTACAGTACTGGTGGAGACGGGTCTGTCACTGTATAACACTGGGGTACAGTACTGGTGGGGACCGGTCTGTCACTGTGTAACACTGGGATACAGTACTGGTGGGGAAGGGTCTGTCACTGTATAAAACTGGGGTACAGTACTGGTGGGGACAGGTCTGTCACTGTATAACACTGGGGTACAGTACTGGTGGGGACGGGTCTGTCACTGTATAACACTGGGGTACAGTACTGGTGGGGACGGGTCTGTCACTGTATAACACTGGGGTACAGTACTGGTGGGGATGGGTCTGTCACTGTATAACACTGGGGTACAGTACTGGTGGGGATGGGTCTGTCACTGTATAACACTGGGGTACAGTACTGGTGGAGACGGGTCTGTCACTATAACACTGGGGTACAGTACTGTTGGGGATGAGTCTGTCACTGTATAACACTGGGGTACAGTACTGGTGGAGTCGGATCTGTCACTGTATAACACTGGGATACAGTACTGGTGGGGAAGGGTCTGTCACTGTATAAAACTGGGGTACAGTACTGGTGGGGACGGGTCTGTCACTGTATAACACTGGGGTACAGTACTGGTGGGGACGGGTCTGTCACTGTATAACACTGAGGTACAGTACTGGTGGGGACGGGTCTGTCACTGTATAACACTGGGGTACAGTACTGGTGGGGACGGGTCTGTCACTGTATAACACTGGGGTACAGTACTGGTGGGGACGGGTCTGTCACTGTATAATACTGTGGTACAGTACTGGTGGAGACGGATCTGTCACTATAACACTGGGATAAAGTACTGGTGGAGACGGGTCTGTCACTGTATAACACTGGGGTACAGTACTGGTGGAGTCGGATCTGTCACTGTATAACACTGGGGTACAGTACTGGTGGGGACGGCCAGTCACTATAACACTGGGGTACTGTACTGGTGGGGACGGGTCTGTCACTATAACACTGGGGTACAGTACTGGTGGGGACGGGTCTGTCACTGTATAACACTGGGGTACAGTACTGGTGGGGACGGCCAGTCACTATAACACTGGGGTACAGTACTGGTGAGGATGGGTCTGTCATTCTATAATACTGGGGTACTGTACTTAAAAAATAAATAAATAAATTTAGAGTACCCAATTCATTTTTTCCAATTGAGGGGCAATTTACCGTGGCCAATCCACCTATCCTACACATCTGTGGGTTGTGGGGGTGAAACCCACGCAAACACGGGGAGAATGTGCAAACCACACGGACAGTGACCCAGAGCCGGGATCGAACCTGGGACCTCGGTGCTGTGAGACAGCAGGGCTAACCCACTGCGCCACCGTGCTGCCCTGGGGTACAGTACTTCTGTGATATGCATGGCACAGTATAACATGGGGCACAGTGGGTGGGAATGGCTCTGTTACTGTAAACCACTGAGTTCTAATCCTGGTTTGCACAGGCCTGTCACTGGGTAGAAGTGGGATACAATACTAGTTGGGGTTTCCTCCGGGTGCTCCGGTTTCCTCCCACAAGTCCCGAAAGACGTGCTGTTAGGTGAATTGGACATTCTGAATTCTCCCTCTATGTACCCGAACAGGCACCGGAATGTGGCGACTAGGGGATTTTCATAGTAGCTTCATTGCAGTGTTAATGCAAGCCTTCTTGTGACACTAATGAAGATTATTAGATTATTGTAACTAAAATTTCACAGAATAATTCAGTGCAGAAGATGCTCTTCTGCCCATTGAGTCTGCACCAATACATGAAAAACACCTGACCTGTCTAGCTAATCCCATTGGCCAGCACTTGGCCCATAGCCTCGAATATTATGACGTGCCGAGTGCTCATCCAGGTGCTTTTTAAAGGATGTGAGGCAACCCGCCTCCACCACCCTCCCAGGCAGCACGTTCCAGACCCTCACCACCCTCCCAGGCAGCACGTTCCAGACCCTCACCACCCTCCCAGGCCGTGCGTTCCAGACCCTCACCACCCTCCCAGGCAGCATGTTCCAGACCCTCACCACCCTCCCAGGCCGTGCGTTCCAGACCCTCACCACCCTCCCAGGCAGCACGTTCCAGACCCTCACCACCCTCCCAGGCCGTGCGTTCCAGACCCTCACCACCCTCCCAGGCCGTGCGTTCCAGACCCTCACCACCCTCCCAGGCAGCACGTTCCAGACCCTCACCACCCTCCCAGGCCGTGCGTTCCAGACCCTCACCACCCTCCCAGGCAGCACGTTCCAGACCCTCACCACCCTCCCAGGCAGCACGTTCCAGACCCTCACCACCCTCCCAGGCAGTGCGTTCCAGACCCTCACCACCCTCCCAGGCCGTGCGTTCCAGACCCTCACCACCCTCCCAGGCAGCACGTTCCAGACCCTCACCACCCTCCCAGGCCGTGCGTTCCAGACCCTCACCACCCTCCCAGGCAGTGCGTTCCAGACCCTCACCACCCTCCCAGGCCGTGCGTTCCAGACCCTCACCACCCTCCCAGGCTGTGCGTTCCAGACCCTCACCACCCTCTGGGTAAAAACATTTTGCCTCAAATCCACCGTAAACCTCCCACCCCTCACCTTGAACTTGTGTCCCCCTCATAACTGACCCTTCCACAAAGGGGAACAGCTGCTCCCTATCCACCCTGTCCATGCCCCTCATAACCTTGTCCACCTCGATCAGGTCGCCCCTCAGTCTTCTCTGCTCCAGTGAAAACAACCCAAGCCTATCCAACCTCTCTTCATAACTGAAATGTCCCATCCAGGCACCGTCCTGGTGAATCTCCTCTGCACCCCCTCCAGTACAGTCACATCCTTCCTATAATGTGACGACCAGAATTGCACACACTGCTCCAGCTGTGGCCTCACCAAAGTTCTGTACAACTCCAACATGACCTCCCTGCTTTTGTAATCTATTCCACGATTGATAAAGGCAAGTGTCCCATATGCCTTTTTCATCACCCCATTAACCTGCCCTTCTGCCTTCAGAGATCTCTGGACAAACACTCCAAGGTCCCTTTGTTCCTCGGAACTACCCAGTGCCCGGCCATTTGTTGAATACTTTCTTGTCTCATTATTCCTTCCAAAGTGTATCACCTCACTTTTCAGGGTTAAATGTCTCTGCTGACTAGTTGCCTTTTACTCAGGTTGTTGAATTCTCCGACCTTGAGTGTGGCCTTGCTGTGTTGACGCAGCCTGTGCTCAGTTTTCCATGTTGGATGAGATGAGTGAAGTTTCACTGAATTCGGGTATGTTTTATGATAATAAATGTGATGCTTTATTGTTCTGAGTTGTCTGCCCCACTTTGTTCTTTTCCAGGTTTCTGCTGTTTTCCACACTCCCTCGAGGTGAGCGATACCTAAGATGCAAAGGTTGCCTGTGCGCTGCTTCAGTTCTCTGCTGCCAAGGAGTGAGAGCGTTCTGCTGTTAGACGGACTGACCCATCTCAGCCTGAACTGCATTCTCCGCTTCCTCCATCAGGCCTGCTGCCCAGCTGCCTGCCTGTTGAGGAGCCTGGGTGCCATGTACACGGCTCGCTATCACGCCTGCAAGCCGCACATTTGGGCCGCCTATCCGGAACATTTCCCTCATCTGTACCAGGGGAGACAGAATGGGCACAAGCCTCATCATCATCACCACCATCACCACCACCACCATCGCACCAAGAAGAAAACCTGGAATTTCATCCATGAGAAGATGAGCTATGACACTTTCTTCACCATGAAGAGGCTGATTGACCGTTCGAGGACCGTGGGGGAGGTGCTGCGCTGGGTGACACAGAACCCTGGCAAAATCTCCTACAATCATTACCCCATTGCCTTGCAGAAAATTGGCCAGATCCTGCAGCAGCTGCCTGGAGGATCCACCGGAGAGGCGTACCACAGCCAGATGTTGGAGCTCGAAGATTTCCAGACACTCTGTGAATCCATCGTGAGCGACTGCTCCAAGTTTGACAATTTCAGCATTGTGAATTGTTTGTACGCTGTCGCCGCTTTAGGTAAGAAACAGCCTCAGTTCCGTCTTTTCCATCCAATCCCCATTTAGGATAACTGAAAGCCATGTACCAGATGGGATTTGAAATGTTTCTGCCCGAAGTCACATTGGGGGGGGGGGTGGGGGGTCTTTATAAAGCTGACTTTTTTGCCAGATGTTTTGTAGATGGTGCAGACTCCAACCCGAAGGAGGATTGTTGAGGGACAGTATTCAGAAATATTCAGATATACAGTGAATGGGGAATATTTCCCCTGACGGGTTCTTAATTTAAAATCCTCACTGGATTGGGAGAAATTCCTTTTCACAGAAAAATACAGTGCAGGAACTCTCCCCCAGTTCCATATCTCGTTCTCTTGGGTGAAGACAGATGTATTCATTTAACATCCTCCCATGTCCTCTGGCTCCACCCACAGATTCCCCCCTTGGCCCCTAACTAAAGGGCCCTACTTTTTCCCCAGTTACCCTCTTCCCATTGATATACTTATAGAATATCTTGGGATTTTCCCTACTTTAACCACCCAGAGCTTTCTCATCTCTTTGCTCTCCCAATTGCTGTCTTAAGCTCCATCCTGCACTTTCTGTACTCCACTGATGCCTCTGTTGATTTGATCCCTTTGTACTTATTACAATCCTCTCTCATCCTTCTCATTGTATTCTGAATATCTCTGGCCATCCATGGTTCTCTGGGTTTGTTACTCCTAGCTAACTAGCTGGCTTTGAAAGCAGACCAAGGCAAGCCAGCAGCACGGTTCAATTCCCGTACCAGCCTCCCCGAACAGGCGCCGGAATGTGGCGACTAGGGGCTTTTCACAGTAACTTCATTTGAAGCCTACTTGTGACAATAAGCGATTTTCATTTCATTCATTTCATTTCATTCAGCCCATCAGGCCTGCACTGGCACTTGGAAAGAGCACCCTGCTTAAGCCCACACCTCCACCCCATCCCCGTAATGCAGTATCCCCACCTAACCTTTTGTTTGCTAAGGGGCAATTTAGCGTGGCCAATCCACCGAACCACATCTTTGGACTGTGGGAGGAAACCGGAGCACCCGGAGGAAACCCACGCAGACACGGGGAGAACGTGCAGACTCAACAGTTTTTTTTATTTTTTGAGGACATTAACAGTGCGGTAGATAACGAGGAGCCAACGGATGTGGTATACCTGGATTTCCAGAAAGCTTTTGACAAGATGCTACACAAAAGGTTGCTGCATGAGATAAAGATGCATGGCATTAAGGGCAAAGTAGTAGCATGGATAGAGGATTGGTTAATTAATAGAAAGCAAAGAGTGGGGATTAATGGGTGTTTCTCTGGTTCGCAATCAGTAGCTAGTGGTGTCCCTCAGGGATCAGTGTTGGGCCCACAACTGTTCACAATTTACAGAGATGATTTGGAGTTGGGGACCAAGGGCAATGTGTCCAAGTTTACAGACGACACTAAGATGAGTGGTAAAGTAAAAGTGCAGAGAATACTGGAAGTCTGCAGAGGGATTTGGATCGGCTAAGTGAATGGGCTAGGGTCTGGCAGATGGAATACAATGTTGACAAATGTGAGGTTATGCATTTTGGTAGGAATAACCGCATAAGGGATTATTATTTAAATGATAAAATATTAAAACATGCTGCTGTGCAGAGAGTGTGCTAGTGCATGAGTCGCAAAAAGTTGATTTACAGGTGCAACAGGTGATTACGAAGGCAAATGGAGTTTTGTCCTTCATTGCTAGAGGGATGGAGTTTAAGACTAGGGAGGTAATGCTGCAATTGTATAAGGTGTTAGTGAGACCACACCTGGAGTATTGTGTTCAGTTTTGGTCTCCTTACCTGAGAAAGGATGTACTGGCGCTGGAGGGTGTGCAGAGGAGATTCACTAGGTTAATCCCAGAGTTGAGGGGGTTGGATTACGAGGAGAGGTTGAGTAGACTGGGACTGTACTCGTTGGAATTTAGAAGGATGCAGGGGGATCTTATAGGAACATATAAAATTATGAAGGGAATAGATAGGATAGATGCGGGCAGGTTGTTTCCACTGGCGGGTGAAAGCAGAACTAGGGGGCGTAGCCTCAAAATAAGGGGAGGTAGATTTAAGACTGAGTTTAGGAGGAACCTCTTCACCCAAAGAGTTGTGAATCTATGGAATTTCATGCCCAGTGAAGCAGTAGAGGCTCCTTCATTAAATGTTTTTATGATAAAGATAGATTTTTGAAGAATAAAGGAATAAAGGGTTATGGTGTTCGGGCTGGAAAGTGGAGCTGAGTCCACAAAAGATCATGCCATGATTTCATTGAATGACGGAGCAGGCTCGAGGGGCCAGGTGTCCTACCCCTGCTCCTAGTTCTTATGTTCTTATGAAGGGACAGAAGATATTGTTGCTAAATTTACTGATGACAAAAAGATAGGTCGGAAACGAAGTTGTGAAGAGGACGTAAGGAGACTCCACAGGGAGATAGGCTGAGTGCGTAGCAGAAATTTGGAAAATGGTGTACAATGGGCAGCATGGTAGCACAGTGGTTAGCATGGTTGCTTCATAGCTCCAGGGTCCCAGGTTGGATTTCCGGCTTGATCACTGTCTGTGCGGAGTCTGCGCGTTCTCCCCGTGTCTGCGTAGGTTTCCTCCAGGGGCTCCGGTTTCCTCCCACAAGTCCCGAAAAACGGGCTGTTAGGTAATTTGGACATTCTGAATTCTCCCTCCGTGTACCAGAACAGGTAGCCGGAGTGTGTCAACTAGGGGCTTTTCACAGTAACTTCATTGCAGTGTTAATGTCAGCCTACTTGTGACAATAAAGATTCTTAAAATTAATTATAATGTGGACAAATGTGAAATTGCACATTTTGGCAGGAGGAATAAAAAAGCTTATCCTGGCGAGAGATTGCAGAGCTCGGCGATTCAGAGGGATCTGGGTGTCCTAGTGCATGAATCGTAATAGTATGCAGGTCTAGCAAGTAATCGGAAAAGCTAATGGAATGTCGTCGTTAATTGCATTGATTACAAAAGTAGGGAGGTAATACTTCAGTTGTACAGGATATAAGTACTGCGTAAAATCTTGGTCTCCTTATATAAGGAAGGATATGAATGCATTGGAAGCAGTTCAGCGAATCTTTACCAGACTAATACCAGGAATGCGTGGGTTGTCTTATGAGGAAAGTTTGGACGGGTTAGGCTCATGTTTGCTGGAGTTCAGAAGAGTAAGAGGCGACTTGATTGAAGCGTATAAGATCCTGAGGGGTGTTAACAGGGTGGATGTGGAGAGGATGTTTCCTCTTGTGGGGGAATCTAGAACCAGGGGTCACTGCTTAAAAATAAGGGGTTGCTCATTTCAGACGGATAGGAGAACAATTCTTTCTCTGAATGTTGGGTCTTTGGAAACTCACTTCCTCATAATCCGGTGGCAGCAGAGACTTTGAATATCTTTACAGCAGAGGTTGAAATTAGCCAAACTAAAATTTAAGAGCCACTATATGAACATGAGAATTAGGAGCAGGAGTGGGCCATTTGCCCCTCGAGCCTGCCCCGCCATTCAACACGATCATGGCCGATCTTTTTGTGGACTCAGCTCCACTTTCCCGCCCACTCAACGTAACCGTTTATTCCTTTACTGTTCAAAAATCTATCTACCTTTGCCTTAAAAACATTTAACGAGGTCGCCTAAACTGCTTCACTGGGCAGGAAATTCTACAGATTCACAACCCTTTGGGTGAAGAAGTTCCTCCTCAACTCAGTCCGAAATCTACTTCCCCTTATGTTGAGGCTATGCCCCCTAGTTCAGCTTTCACCCGCCAGTGGAAACAACCTGCCCGCATCGATCCTATCTATTCCCTTCATAATTTTATGTTTCTCTAAGATCCTCCCTCATTCTTCCAAATTCCAATGATTATAGTGTTTTTTAAAATCTTTTTTGTCAAAAGTAGGCTTACATTAACACTGCAATTAAGTTACTGTGAAAATCCCCTAGTTGCCACATTCTGGCGGATGTTCGGGTACACAGAGCGAGAATTCAGAATGTCCAAATTACCTAACCTGCACATCTTTCGGGACTTCTGGGAGGAAACCGCAGCACCCGAAGGAAACCCACATAGACGCAGGGAGAATGTGCAGACTCTGCACAGACAGTGACCCAGGCCAGGAATTGAACCTGGGACCTTGGAGCTGTGAAGCAACAGTCTACTTAGTCTCTCCTCATAAGCCATTCCTCTCAACTCCGGAATCAACCTAGTGAATCTCCTCTGACACCTCCAGTGCCAATACATCCTTTCTCAAGTAAGGAGACCAAAACTGTACACAGTACTCACTCACCAGCACCCTATACAACTGCAACAGAACCTCCCTGTTTTTAAACTCCATCCCTCTAGCAATGGACAAAATTCCATTCGCCGCCTTAATTACTTGCTGCACCTGCAAACCAACTTTTTGTGATTCATGCGCAAGGACACCCAGATCCCTCTGCACAGCAGCATGCTGCAATCTTTTACCATTTAAATAATTGTGTTGCTATTCCGACCAAAATGGATGACATCACATTTATCAACATCGAACTCCATCTGCCGGACCCTTGCCCACTCACTTTAACCATCTATATACCTCTGCAGACTTTGTGTCCTCTGCACACTTGGCTCTACCATTCATCTTAGTGTCATCTGCGACCTTTGACACATTACACTTGGTCCCCAAGTCCAGATCATCTATGTAAATTGTAAACAATTGCAGACCCAGCACTGATCCCTGAGGCACACCTCTAGCCACTGATCACCAACCAGAAAATCACCTATTTATTCCCACTATTTTCTTTCTGTCAGTTAACCAATCCTCTATCCGTGTTAATACATTTATCGTAATACATTACACCTTCATCTTATGCAGCGGCCTTTTGTGCGGCACCTTGTTGAATGCCTTCTGGAAATCCAGATACACCACATCCACCGGTTCCCCATTGTCCACCGTGCTCGTAATGTCCTCAAAGAATTCCAGTAAATTCCAAACATGACCCGCCTCTCATGAACACATGTTGCATCTACCGGACAAGGCCCCAGTTGCTAAGCAACACATTTCTCTGCTGGCCTATTTATTCTTCACACCATCGCCCTTGGAAAGCAAGTGTGTGAAAGGTTATTCGGGGGCAGGTGGGAATAGGGAAGAGGTTACAGTCAGATCAGCCATAATCTTGTTGAATGGTGGAGTGGGACCCCGTGACCTACTCCTGTTTCTAATTTGTCTATTTGTACCCCTTTGGAAAACCAAATACACTTCATCTATTGGTTCCCTCTTATCCATCATGCTCGTTTCATCCTCAAAGAACTTCAATGAAGTTATAAACAGTGGCATATGTGCAGTGTTGGAGTGAGAACGGATTAAGTGAGATAGATATTAGAGATGAGAGGCTCCAATTATAAAGGGAGACAAGGGGGATTGTGTTCGGAAAATGAAGATAATTTTAAAGGATTTATACTTGTGTTGGTAAACATTACAAATAAAGTATAGTTTTAAGTGGGCTTAATTTCATGTTTCTGTGCTTGGAAACGTAAAACCTATAGTTAGATTCATGCTGGACAAAGGTGTTTCTATGTGTCAGGGCTGGTTAAGTTCCAACTGCGTTTCTACTCCAACTGTGGGTGGCCCGGTAGCACAGTGGTTAGCACTGTTGCTTCACAGGGCCAGGGACCCGGGTTTGATTTCCGGCTTGGATCACTGTGTGCGGAGCCTGCACGTTCTCCCCGTGTCTGCGTGGGTTTCCTCCAGGTTCTCCGGTTTCCTCCCATTCGTCCGGTTTCGTCCCAAAAGACATGTTTGTTAGGTGAACTGGACATTCTGAATTCTCCCTCTGTGTACCCGAACAGGTGCAGGAATGTGGCGACTAGGGGATTTTCACTGTAATTTCATTGCCGTGTTAATTTAAGCCTACTTGTGACACTAATAAAGATTATTCTTATTGTGCTTAGAGAGGGCTACGGTGTGAAGAATAAATAGGTCAGTAGAGGAATGCAATGTTGCTTAGCAACTGGAGTGTTGTAAGGTAGTGAAGGTTTTAGGTTCTCGTTTGGCAATTTTGATTGCTGCTGGAGACAGGATCTCGGGGAGTGAACATCTCTCAACTCGGCCAGAATAAAGACTGGACAGGACGGGGGCTGCAAGAGGAAGGCTTCCTAAAGTACAAGTTACAGTCCAGATAACCAGGGAATTGGGACAGAAGGAAAGCTGAATTCTTCTGAACCATATCTTGGTCTCTGATCACTTAACTTATTATATTATTATTATACAATTGTTTATAAATATGGAAAATGCAAATAAAAAGATTTTCTTTTTTAAATTTAGCATGTCCAATCCACCTGCCCCACACATCTTTGGGTTGTGGGGAGAAACCCACGCAGACACTGGGAGAATGTGCAAACTCCACACGGAGAGTGACCCAGAGCCGGGATCGAACCTGGGACCTCGGCGCCGTGAAGCAGCAGCGCTAACCCACTGCGCCACCGTGCTGCCCAACTGCCGCCTTAACTAATAATGCAATGGGTGTCACGGTTGAACAATGGTTAGCACTGTTGCTTCACAGCTCCAGGGTCCCAGGTTCAATTCCCGGCTTGGGTCACTGTCTGTGCGGAGTCTTAACGTTCTCCTCGTGTCTGCGTGGGTTTCCTCCGGGTGCTCCGGTTTCTTCCAACAAGGTCCCAAAAGACATACTTGTTCGGTGAATTGGACATTCTCCCTCAGTGTACCCGAACAGGTGCCGGAATGTGGCGACTAGGGAATTTTCACAGTAACTTCATTGCAGTGTTAATGTAAGCCTACTTGTGACATGAATAAAGATTATTATTATTATTATCAATTATTATTTTTATGTCTCCTCCTCTTCTACCCCCTCCTCTGCCTTGCCTGAAGATTCTATATCCCGGAAAGTTGAGCTGCCAATCCTGCCCCTCACTCAACCACGTCTCCGTGATGGCTATTATATCATAATTACACATGTCTATCATCACCCTTAACTCATCCATTTTACCGTTAATATTTCTGGCATTAAAGTAGAGGCCTTCCAGCCTTGTCTTACTTCCTTGAAACTCATTACCGCCGTATTCCCTCAGACCGGATTGCTTTTCAATGTTATACTGTGTCCCTATTCTGCTATCAGTCTGCATCCCTTCCAAGCTAGTTTAATCACTTCCCAACAGCACTTGCAAACCCGCCAGCAAGGATGTTAGTCCCACTCTGGTTCAGGTGTCGACTGTCCCGCTTGTACGGGTCTCACCTTCCCCAGAAACGGCCCCAGTGATCCAGGAATCTAAAACCCTCTCTCCTGCACCAAGTCTTAAACCACACGTTCATCTGTGCTATTCTCCTATTCCTGTACTCACTAGCACGTGGCACTGGGAGTAATCCAGAGATTACAACCCGAGAGATCCTGCTCTTTAGTCTATTGCCTAACTCCCTGAATTCTTGAGATGTATTTTCCCACAGTGAACTTGTGTTTTAAAAAAAATTTGTGTTAGTCAGACCATTGTAGATTAAGATGTACTTTTTAATCTGTATTAATCTTAAAATTCTGTGAGTATTTATTAAACTCTGGGCGGAGTAAAGACATATTTCATCATCCAATTTTTTCATGTTCAATAAATGTTTTTTCTTGGTAAAACAAATTAGCGGTTGGGCGGCAGTGGTTAGCACTGCTGCCTCATGGCGCTGATGACCCAGGTTCGTCCCGGCCCCGGGTTACTGTGTGTGTGGAGTTTGCACATAACCCAAAAAGATGTTCAGGGTAGGTGAATTGGCCTCGCTAAATTGCCCCTTCATTGGAAAAAAAGAATTGTGACACTTCCTCAACGTTTTATAAAAAATATGTTGGGTTCTGGTGAGCCATGGTTCCTTTGTGAAATATTCCCATCCAGTTATAACAGCAACTGGGATCACAATTGCATGATACTGAAATCCAACCTCGCTTGTTGGATTATTCTTCAGCCTTGGGTATGCCTCCTGCAAGTTCGAGATCCACTATCTTGTTTGTTGTGAAAGCAACCTGAGACTAATCTCACTGCCCACTACACCTTCACTATAGCGGTTTGGATCAGAAATTGGCTAGCTGGAAGAAGACAGAGGGTGGTGGTTGATGGGAAATGTTCTGACTGGAGTCCAGTTACTAGTGATGTACCACAAGGATCTATTTTGGGGCCACTGCTGTTTGTCATTTTTATAAATGACCTGGAGGAGGGCGTCAAAGGATGGGTGAGTAAATTTGCAGATGCCACTAAAGTCGGTGGAGTTGTGGACAGTGCGGAAGGATGTTACAAGTTACAGAGGGACATAGATAAGCTGCAGAGCTGGGCTGAGTGATGGAAAATGGAGTTTAATGCAGAAAAGTGTGAGGTGATTCATTTTGGAAGGAATAACAGGAAGACAGAGTACTGGGCTAATGGTAAGATTCTTGGTAGTGTAGATGAGCAGAGAGATCTCAGTGTCCATGTACATAGATCCCTGAAAGTTGCCTATCCCAGGTTGATAGGGTTGTTAAGAAGGCGTACGGTGTGTTAGTTTTTATTGGTAGAGGGATTGAGTTTAGGAGCCATGAGGTCATGTTGCAGCTGTACGAAACTCTGGTGCGGCCGCATTTGGAGTATTACGTGCAATTCTGGTCGCTGCATTATAGGAAGGATGTGGAAACATTGGAAAGGGTGCAGAGGAGATTTACCAGAATGTTGCCTGGTATGGAGGGAAGAATTTATGAGGAAAAGCTGAGGGAATTGAGGCTGTTTTCGTTAGAGAGAAGAAGGTTAAGAGGTGACTTAATTAAGGCATACAAGATGATCAGAGGATTAGATAGGGTGGACAGTAAGAGCCTTTTTCCTCGGATGGTGATGTCGAGCACGAGGGGACATAGCTTTAAATTGAGGGGAGATAGATATAGGACAGATGTCAGAGGTAGGTTCTTTACTCCGATAGTAGTAAGGGCGTGGAATGCCCTGCCTGCAACAGTAGTGAACTCGCCAACATTAAGGGCATTTAAATGGTCATTGGATAGACATATGGATGATAAGGGAATAGTGTAGATGGGCTTTAGAGTGGTTTCACAGGTCGGCACAACATCGAGGGCCGAAGGGCCTGTACTGCGCTGTTATGTTCTATGTTCACTTTATCTTTTTACAGCCTTAAATAAATTGTTCTCTGGATAATTTTTGATCCTTGTTCTATGGGCGGGACGGAAGCACAGTGGTTAGCACTGTCGCTTCACAGCGACAGGGCCCTGGGTTTGATTCTCGGCTTGGGTCACTGTCTGTGCGGAGTCTGCACGTTCTCCCCGTGTCTGCGTGGGTTTCCTCCGGGTGCTCCGGTTTGCTCCCACAAGTCCCGAAAGACGTGCTTGTTAGGTGAATTGGACATTCTGAATTCTCCCTCCGTGTATCTGAACAGGTGACGGAATGTGGCCACTAGCGGTTTTTCACAGTAACTTCAAGATAAAGACAGATAATTTTTTGAAGAATAAAGGGATTAAGGGTTATGGTGTTCAGGCCAGGAAGTGGAGCTGAGTCCACAAAAGATCAACCATCATCTCATTGAATGGCGGAGCAGGCTCGAGGGGCCAGATTATCGTCTACTCCAAGTTCTGCTCCTTGTTCTGATGTTCATATGTTCATTGCAGTGTTAATGTAAGCCTACTTTTGACATGAATAAAGATTATTATGTCAATCAAGTTTTTCCTTCTCTTTGGGCTGCCAGGTCTTCCTAGTGATTGCAAGGTGGTTCAGGTCCTGGAGGAGGAAGCACGAATTCGCCTCTCACAGTTCAACCAGAAAGATATCTCCATGGTGTTCAGCAGCATCATGAAGCTCCATCCATCCACCGAGCACCCGTTGGTCGAAAGCTGTCTCACCGGCCTGGAGAAGAACATTGAGAAGGAACGTCACCCCCAGACCCTTTTCCTCTTGTTGTCCTATTACAAACTGAAGGCTCAGGAACTGCAATCCGACAGTTACAGCAATGATCAGCTTCTCAACAACCGGAAGATCCTGCGGTTAGTGAAGCACACACTGGGACACGTAACCAATGTGAGGGATCACGAGATGACTCTACTGGATGAGATGTTGGCCACCTGTTCCCGGGAGACCAGTAATAAGTCACTGGAGCTGATCTTCAGTTCTCCACTCTTCTATGAGAACAGGCAGGAGAGATTCATCAGCAGCTTGGCAGGTAGGATGGTGATAGACCTTCGCTCGTCAGTGGATCATACTTGTTCAAATGAAAATCAATTTAACCAGTGTTGCTCTCTAAAATAGCATTTAATCCAGCACCAAGGCCATCTTGTTCATCTTTCATTCGCGGTCCGTGATCTCACGTGAACTGTCTCTTAACAGCCTCGTAACAGTTCCCGTAACAGCCTCCCCGAACAGGCGCTGGAATGTGGCGACTAGGGGCTTTTCACAGTAACTTCATTGAAGCCTACTTGTGACAATAAGCGATTTTCATTTCATTTCATTTCTTAAATGTCTCTGGAGAGTGAGTCCCCCAACCCAGTGTCCATTCCAGATATTCACAACAGTTTCTGCCTTTCCCCAACTCTTCCTGATTTTATTCTTTTGCTTGAACTGCGTCGGTGACAAACCTATCAGACCTTCCTGCCTTTCTATCTGTGTGTCAGGGCTTTAGTTGTACTATTTCTGATCACTCTCTGCTACCTCAAAACATGTGTGACCCGAGAACAGAGAGCATCAGAAACCTAATCAGTTCGAAGGGCTTTGCAGCTATCCCAGGTTATGTCTTTATCTGACCTAAATGCTCATGACCATCTCAGCACAAATCACAGAATGAGGAGTGGGAGCTTGGTTACCCCACTGCCTATCCTACTGCCCACTCCAAGGTTGCTGACGCAGCTGTGCGCCACCCCGAGCCATTGCACTAAGAAGAATTTACAGCCGCTTATGTGAGGATATTTTTTTTCTACTTCAGAGGAACTCCCAAAGAAAGTGGACAACATCACTCCCTACACCATGGCACTCATTGCAAAGTACATCGCTCGTCATCGACTGCGTGAGACCAAGCTTCTGGACACGATTGCAGAGTTCCTCGTCAAAAAGGGGGAATACCTGGACAGTAAGGTAATTGCTGACAGCTTCTTTAACATAACAGAAAACGCCCTCTGGGGCTGCACCGTTTGAGGAGGTTATGGTCAGTATTGATTGAGAGGATTGGGAGGAAAATGAAACAACAACTTGCATATGTATAGCATATTTAACACAATAAAATGTCCAATGGCACTTTATATGAGTGTTATTATACAATGTTTGGCACCAGTTTGCATAATGTGATGTTCAGATGCCTGACGCCTGGTCAAAAAGGTACGGTTTAGGGCAGCACGGTGGCGCAGTGGGTTAGCCCTGCTGCCTCACTGCGCCAAGGTCCTGGGTTCAAATCCCGGCCGTGGGTCACTGTCTGTGTGGAGTTTGCACATTCTCACCGTGTTTGCGTGGGTTTTGCCCCCACAACCCAAAGATGTGCAGGATAGGTAGATTGGCCACGCTAAATTGCCCCTTAATTGGAAAAAATGAATTGGGTACTCTAAATTTTTTTTTAAAAGGTGCGGTTTAAAGAATATCTTAAAGTGGGGGGGAAGAGAGTTGGAGTGATTTCAAGAAAGAGACTTTCAAATTTCAGGCCCTTGGCAGCTGAGGCATGGCCGCAGTGGGGAAGCGATTCAAATCGGGCTGCTTAAGAGGCCAGAATTAGATGGTGCCTTGTAGGTGGTGGACCGGCTTTGGGGGTAGGGTAAGGAGGTGAGTTACTCTGCACCGACCCTCAAAGAACATCCTACCTCGGCCCACAATCCACCCTATCCCCGTAACCCAATAACCCCACCTAACCTTTTGAACACGAAAGGGCAATTTAGCACGGCCAATCCACCTAACCTGCACATCTTTGGACTGTGCGGGGAAACTGGAGCACCCGGAGCAAACCCACGCAGACACGGGGAGAACGTCTAAACTGCACACACAGTGATCCAAGGCGGGAATTGAACTCAGGTCCCTGGCGCTGTGAAGCAGCAATGCTAACACTGTGCCACCATGCTGCCCGAGGTGTCTACATCACCAACAATTTGTTCTGGTCCACCCATGTCAGCGCTACGACCAATAAAACACAACAGCGCCTGTACTTCCTCAGGAAACAAAGAAATTCAGCATGTCCACATTGACTCTGAACGATTTTTACAGATGCACCATAGAAAGCATCCTATCTGGCTGCATCACAGCCTGGTATGGCAACTGCTCGGCCCAAGACCGTAAGGAACTTCAGAGAGTCGTGAACTCTGCCCAGTCCATTACACGAACCAGCCTTCCATCCATTGACTCCATCTACACCTCCCACAGCCTTGGGAAAGCGGGCAGCATAATCAAAGATCCCTCCCACCCGGGTTATTCTCTCTTCCAACCTTTTCCAACAGGCAGGAGATACAGAAGTCTGAGAACATGCACGAACGGACTCAAAAACAGCTTCTTCCCCACTGTCACCAGACTCCTGAATGACCCTCTTATGGACTGAACTGATCTCTCCACACAGGGGCTGTTTAGCACAGGGCTAAATCGTTGGCTTTGAAAGCAGACCAAGGCAGGCCAGCAGCACGGTTCGATTCCCGTAACAGCCTCCCCGAACAGGTGCCGGAATGTGGCGACTAGGGGCTTTTCACAGTAACTTCATTTGAAGCCTACTTGTGACAATAAGCGATTTTCATTTCATCGTCTTTACTTTGTAGCACTACATTCTGTATACTTCATCCGATGTCTATGTATTTACATTGTGTATTTATCGTACAAAGATAGACCAGAAATTAAGGTTCTTAATTGAGGAAGGGCCAATTTGGATAAAATAAGACAGAATCTGTCCAAAGTTAACTGGGAGCAGTTGGGCAGCACAGTGGTTACCACTGATGTCTCACGGTAGCGATCCCAGCCTCTAGTACGCCTGCCGGCCCGTGTTCCTCGGTTCATCCGATAGATGTCTCAGTGTCGGGGGTCGGCTTCCTCCGGTCTAGCCGAGTGTAATTGGTGCTCGCTTTGGCGTCCCAGACTGAGAACCACCATCCCCTGTAGTTCCTGGAACCCTTGTTTGGCGTTTCGTCTAAGATGGCTACCTCCACCTCGTGCTGCAGGTACTGGTGGGCGTCAACAAGTAATTTCCATTGTCTGGCTGCATCATTGAGTCCTCATGCCAAGCTGTCCCGGAGTGTCTCATTCAATGTTGCTCTGAATTCGCAAGTCTCAGCCAGTTTCCAGAGGCAGGTCAAGAAGTCACTCACTGACTCGGCCTGAGCAGCCATATGGAGCCGGAACAGGCGCACAATGAGCAGTGGTTTTGGATCAAAATGCTCCCCCACCAGGGCGGCGAGTGACCGGATATTTGGATGGGGGGGGTAGACGTGGTGAATCGAGCACGCAGCAGCCAGTGTCGACGGCAGCTCCACTAAATCTTCGTCGCCAGTGTTGAATCCAGACAGAAGATAAGTAGCTGAACACAGATGATAAATAGAAATTAATAAACCAGGTTTATTGCAATACAAATCCCAAATTCCTCCACTCCCCCAAGTGTCTCCTTCCTCAAACTTCACCAAGCCGGGGATTTTATGTAAGCTGAGGCTCTCCTTGTTAAAGGGAAGCCCTGCCCCTTAAAGGGGAAGTTCATATTCCGGAGAGGTTATCGGACACTGATGATCCTGATCCTGGGTCATTCACTGGGGTTATAACAAGTAGATAGGTGCTTGATGGCTGGCGTGGACACGAAGCGCCTCTTTCTGAAATGAAATTAAAATTGTTTAATGTAGGCTTCAAATGAAGTTACTGTGAAAAGCCCCTAGTTGCCACATTCCGGCGCCTGTTCGGAGAGGCTGGTACAGGAATTGAGCCATGCTGCTGGCCTGCCTTGGTCTGTTTTAAAAGCCAGCTATTTAGCCCTGTGCTGAACCAGCCCCAATAACTCTTATGAGAGGGTTGTGGAGGTGAAGAGGGTGAACACGTGGAAAGTTAGACTCTTGTGAATATTTACAGGGGTTTCCTGGAGTGTGTAAAAATTCATGTGATGTACAGAAAGAAAGTCCCCAGGAAGGTTAATATTTACAGACGTCTCTGGAGGTATGCGATAATTTACAGAGGGTCCTGGGAGATTGTGGCTATTTAGAGGGTGCCCCTGGGAATGGAATGTTTACAGCGGGTTCCAGGGAGTGTGTGAATGTTTACAGTGGGTCCCAGG
The DNA here is from genome assembly GCF_047496885.1 of Scyliorhinus torazame. Classification (NCBI taxonomy): domain Eukaryota; kingdom Metazoa; phylum Chordata; class Chondrichthyes; order Carcharhiniformes; family Scyliorhinidae; genus Scyliorhinus; species Scyliorhinus torazame. The sequence continues at coordinate 251,593,555 of NC_092717.1, forward strand.
GAGTGTGTGAATGTTTACAGTGGGTCCCAGGGAGTGTGTGAATGTTTACAGTGGGTCCCAGGGAGTGTGTGAATGTTTACCGCGGGTCCCAGGGAGTGTGTAAACGTTTACAGTGGGTCCCAGGGAGTGTGTAAATGTTTACAGTGGGTCCCAGGGAGTGTGTGAATGTTTACAGCGGGTCCCTGGGAGTGTGTAAATGTTTACAGTGGGTCCCAGGGAGTGTGTAAACGTTTACAGTGGGTCCCAGGGAGTGTGTGAATGTTTACCGCGGGTCCCAGGGAGTGTGTGAATGTTTTTTTAAAAATAATATTTTATTGAAAATTTTTGGTCAACCAACACAGTACATTGTGCATCCTTTACACAACATTGTAACAATACAGATAATAATGACCTTTTTTAAATTTAAACAAAAACAACAACAAATAAATAAATATTAAATAACAAAAAATAAAAACTAGCCCTAATTGGCAACTGCCTTGTCTCAGGCCACCCCCCCCCCCCAAAGTCCTGGGCCGCTGCTGCTGCCTTCTTTGTTCTCCCCTATCTATCTTTCCGCAAGATATTCGACGAACGGTTGCCACCGCCTAGTAAACCCTTGAGCCGACCCCCTTAGGACGAACTTAATCCGCTCTAACTTTATGAACCCCGCCATATCATTTATCCAGGTCTCCACCCCCGGGGGCTTGGCTTCTTTCCACATTAGCAATATTCTGCGCCGGGCTACTAGGGACGCAAAGGCCAAAACATCGGCCTCTTTCGCCTCCTGCACTCCCGGCTCTTGTGCAACCCCAAATATAGCCAACCCCCAGCTTGGTTCGACCCGGACTCCTACTACTTTTGAAAGCACCTTTGTCACCCCCATCCAAAACCCCTGTAGTGCCGGGCATGACCAAAACATATGGGTATGATTCGCTGGGCTTCTCGAGCACCTCGCACACCTATCCTCCACCCCAAAAAATTTACTGAGCCGTGTTCCAGTCATATGTGCCCTGTGTAATACCTTAAACTGAATCAGGCTTAGCCTGGCGCACGAGGACGACGAGTTTACCCTGTTTAGGGCATCTGACCACATCCCCTCCTCAATCTCCTCCCCTAGCTCTTCTTCCCATTTCCCTTTTAGTTCGTCCATCATAGTCTCCCCTTCGTCTCTCATTTCCCTATATATATCCGACACCTTACCGTCCCCCACCCATTTCTTTGAGATGACTCTGTCCTGCACCTCTTGTGTCGGGAGCTGCGGGAATTCCCTCACCTGCTGCCTCGCAAAAGCCCTCAATTGCATGTACCTGAATGCATTCCCTTGGGGCAACCCATATTTCTCGGTCAGCGCTCCCAGACTCGCAAACTTCCCATCCACAAATAGATCTTTCAATTGCGTTATACCTGCTCTTTGCCACATTCCATATCCCCCATCCATTCCCCCCGGGGCAAACCTATGGTTGTTTCTTATCGGGGACCCCCCCAGTGCTCCGGTCTTTCCCCTATGTCGTCTCCACTGTCCCCAAATCTTCAGTGTAGCTACCACCACCGGACTCGTGGTATAGTTCCTTGGTGAGAACGGCAATGGGGCTGTCACCATAGCCTGCAGGCTGGTCCCCCTACAGGACGCCCTCTCTAATCTCTTCCACGCCGCTCCTTCCTCCTCTCCCATCCACTTACTCACCATTGAAATATTAGCGGCCCAATAATACTCACTTAGGCTCGGTAGTGCCAGCCCCCCCCTATCCCTACTACGCTGTAAGAATCCCTTCCTCACTCTCGGAGTCTTCCCGGCCCAAGCAAAACCCATAATACTCTTTTCTATCCTTTTGAAAAAAGCCTTCGTGATCACCACCGGGAGACACTGAAACACAAAAAGGAATCTCGGGAGGACCACCATCTTAACTGCCTGCACCCTCCCTGCCATTGACAATGCTACCATGTCCCATCTCTTGAAATCTTCCTCCATCTGTTCCACCAACCGCGTCAAATTTAGCCTGTGCAATGTGCCCCAATTCTTAGCTATCTGGATCCCCAGGTAACGAAAGTCTCTTGTTACCTTCCTCAACGGTAGGTCTTCTATTTCTCTACTCTGCTCCCCTGGATGCACCACAAACAGCTCACTCTTTCCCATATTCAATTTATACCCTGAAAAATCCCCAAACTCCCCAAGTATCCGCATTATTTCTGGCATCCCCTCCGCTGGATCCGCCACATATAGTAGCAGATCATCCGCATATAAAGATACCCGGTGTTCTTCTCCTCCCCTAAGTATTCCCCTCCATCCCTTGGAACCTCTCAGCGCTATCGCCAGGGGCTCAATCGCCAGTGCAAACAGTAATGGGGACAGAGGACATCCCTGCCTTGTCCCTCTATGGAGCCGAAAATATGCCGATCCCCGTCCATTCGTGACCACACTCGCCACTGGGGCCCTATACAACAGCTGCACCCATCTAACATACCGCTCTCCGAACCCAAATCTCCTCAACACCTCCCACAGATAATCCCACTCCACTCTATCAAATGCTTTCTCGGCATCCATCGCCACTACTATCTCCGTTTCACCCTCTGGTGGGGCCATCATCATTACCCCTAACAACCTCCGTATGTTCGTGTTCAGCTGTCTCCCCTTCACAAACCCAGTTTGGTCCTCATGAACCACCCCCGGGACACATTCCTCTATTCTCATTGCCATTACCTTGGCCAAGACCTTGGCATCTACATTGAGGAGGGAGGTTGGTCTGTAGGACCCGCATTGTAGCGGATCCTTTTCCTTCTTTAAAAGAAGCGATATCGTTGCTTCTGACATAGTCGGGGGCAGTTGTCCCCTTTCCTTTGCCTCGTTGAAGGTCCTCGTCAGTAGCGGGGCGAGCAAGTCCAAATATTTTCTGTAAAATTCAACTGGGAATCCGTCCGGTCCCGGGGCCTTTCCCGTCTGCATGTTCCTAATTCCTTTCACCACTTCTTCTACCGTGATCTGTGCTCCCAATCCCATCCTTTCCTGCTCTTCCACCTTGGGAATTTCCAGCCGATCCAAAAACTCCATCATTCTCTCCCTCCCATCCGGTGGTTGAGCTTCATACAATTTTTTATAAAATGTCTTAAACACTTCATTCACTCTCTCCGCTCCCCGCTCCGTCTCTCCATCTTCGTCTCTCACCCCCCCTATTTCCCTCGCTGCTCCCCTTTTCCTCAATTGGTGTGCCAGCAATCTGCTCGCCTTCTCTCCATATTCATACTGTACACCCTGCGCCTTCCTCCATTGTGCCTCTGCAGTGCCTGTGGTCAGCAAGTCAAATTCCACATGCAGCCTTTGCCTTTCCCTATACAGTCCCTCCTCCGGTGCTTCCGCATACTGTCTGTCCACCCTCAAAAGTTCTTGCAACAACCGCTCCCGTTCCTTACTCTCCTGCTTCCCTTTATGTGTCCTTATTGATATCAGCTCCCCCCTAACCACCGCCTTCAACGCCTCCCAGACCACTCCCACCTGAACCTCCCCATTGTCATTGAGTTCCAAGTACTTTTCAATGCATCCCCTCACCCTTAAGCACACCCCCTCATCCGCCATTAGTCCCATATCCATTCTCCAGGGTGGACGCCCTCTTGTTTCCTCCCCTATCTCCAAGTCTACCCAGTGTGGGGCATGATCCGAAATGGCTATAGCCGTATATTCCGTTCCCCTCACCCTCGGGATCAATGCCCTACCCAACACAAAAAAGTCTATGCGTGAATAGACTTTATGGACATAGGAGAAAAACGAGAACTCCTTACTCCTAGGTCTACTGAATCTCCACGGGTCCACCCCTCCCATCTGCTCCATAAAATCCTTAAGCACCTTGGCTGCTGCCGGCCTCCTACCAGTCCTGGACTTTGACCTATCCAGCCTTGGTTCCAACACCGTGTTAAAGTCTCCCCCCATTATCAGCTTTCCGGTCTCTAGGTCTGGGATGCGTCCTAGCATTCGCCTCATAAAATTGGCATCGTCCCAATTCGGGGCATACACGTTTACCAACACCACCATCTCTCCCTGTAATTTGCCACTCACCATCACGTATCTGCCCCCGTTATCCGCCACTATAGTCTTTGCCTCGAACATTACCCGCTTCCCCACTAATATAGCCACCCCCCTGTTTTTCGCATCCAGCCCCGAATGGAACACCTGCCCTACCCATCCTTTGCGCAACCTAACCTGATCTATCAGTTTCAGGTGCGTTTCCTGTAACATGACCACATCTGCTTTAAGTTTCTTAAGGTGTGCGAGTACTCGTGCCCTCTTTATCGGCCCGTTAAGCCCCCTCACGTTCCACGTGATCAGCCGAGTTGGGGGGCTTCCCACCCCCCCCCCTTGCCGGTTAGCCATCATCTTTTTCCAGCTTCTCGCCCAGTTCCCACGCGGCTGTATTTCTCCCAGACGGTGCCCCCCCGCCCATCCTTTCCCGCACCCACTCCCCCCTTTCCCCAGCAGCAGCAACCCAGTAATTCCCCCCCCCCCCCCCCCCCCGCTAGACCCCCCGCTAGCGTAATTACTCCCCCCATGTTGCTCCCAGAAGTCAGCAAACTCTGGCTGACCTCGGCTTCCCCCCGTGATCACGGCTCGCCCCGTGCGGCGCCCCCTCCTTCCTGCTTCTCTATTCCCGCCATAATTATCATAGCGCGGGAACCAAGCCCGCGCCTCTCCCTCGGCCCCGCCTCCCATGGCCAACGCCCCATCTCCTCTCCCTCCCCACCTCCCCCCATCACCACCTGTGGGAGAAAGAAAAGTTACCATACCGCAGGATTAATCATACAATCCCTCTTCGCCCCCCCCCCCCCACTCGTCCCACCACTTTGTCCAAACGTTCATTTTCGTCGTCCAATCATTCCAATTTTTCTTCTACAATAAAAGTCCACGCTTCATCCGCCGTCTCAAAGTAGTGGTGCCTCCCTTGATATGTGACCCACAGTCTTGCCGGTTGCAGCATTCCAAACTTTATCTTTTTTTTGTGAAGTACCGCTTTGGCCCGATTAAAGCTCGCCCTCCTTCTCGCCACCTCCGCACTGCAATCTTGATAGACGCGGATCACCGCGTTCTCCCATTTACTACACCGAGTTTTCTTCGCCCATCTAAGGACCATTTCTCTATCCTTAAAACGGAGAAATCTCACCACTATGGCTCTGGGAGCTTCTCCTGCTCTCGGTCCTCGCACCATAACTCGGTATGCTCCCTCCACCTCCAACGGACCCGTCGGGGCCTCCACTCCCATTAACGAGTGCAGCATCGTGCTCACATATGCCCCGACGTCCGCCCCCTCCACACCTTCAGGAAGGCCAAGAATCCTCAAGTTGTTCCTCCTTGCGTTATTTTCCAGTGCCTCCAACCTCTCCACAGATCGTTTCTGGTGTGCCTCCTGTATCTCCGACTTCACCACCAGGCCCTGTATGTCGTTTTCATTCTCTGCTGCTTTCGCCTTCACGACCCGAAGCTCCTGCTCCTGGGTCTTTTGTTCCTCTTTCAGCCCTTCAATCGCCTGTAGTATCGGGGCCAACAACTCTTTCTTCATTTCCTTTTTTATCTCCTCCACGCAGCGTTTCAAAAACTCTTGTTGTTCAGGGCCCCATATGAAACTGCCACCTTCCGACGCCATCTTGGTTTCTGCTTGCCTTCCTTGCCGTTGTTCCAAAGGATCCGCTGCAATCCAGCCACTTTCCTCTCCTTTTTCCATCCGTGTCCAGGGGGAACACCCTTCTGGTTTACCGCACGGTGTTTTCAGCCGTTAAAATTGCCGTTGGGGCTCCTATCAAGAGCCCAAAAGTCCGTTTCACAGGGAGCTGCCGAAACGTGCGACTCAGCTGGTCATCGCCGCACCCGGAAGTAGAGTGTGTGAATGTTTACAGTGGATCCCTGGGAGTGTGTGAATGTTTACAGTGGGTCCCAGGGAGTGTGTAAATGTTTACAGTGGGTCCCAGGGAGTGTGTGAATGTTTACAGTGGCTCCCAGGGAGTGTGTGAATGTTTACAGTGGGTCCCAGGGAGTGTGTAAATGTTTACAGCGGGTCCCAGGGAGTGTGTAAATGTTTACAGCGGGTCCCAGGGAGTGTGTGAATGTTCACAGTGGGTCCCAGGGAGTGTGTGAATGTTTACCGCGGGTCCCAGGGAGTGTGTGAATGTTTACAGTGGATCCCTGGGAGTGTGTGAATGTTTACAGTGGGTCCCAGGGAGTGTGTGAATGTTTACAGTGGGTCCCAGGGAGTGTGTGAATGTTTACAGTGGGTCCCAGGGAGTGTGTAAATGCTTACCGCTGGTCCCTGGGAGTGTGTGAATGTTTACAGTGGGTCCCAGGGAGAGTGTGAATGCTTACAGCGGGTCCCAGGGTGTGTGTGAATGCTTACCGCGGGTCCCAAGGAGTGTGTAAATGTTTACAGTGGGTCCCAGGGAGTGTGTAAATGTTTACAGTGTGTCCCAGGGAGTGTGTAAATGTTTACAGTGTGTCCCAGGGAGTGTGTAAATGTTTACAGCGGGGCCCAGGGAGTGTGGGAATGTTTACAGTGGGTCCCAGGGAGTGTGTAAATGTTTACAGTGTGTCCCAGGGAGTGTGTGAATGTTTACAGTGGGCCCCAGGGAGTGTGTGAATGTTTACAGCGTGTCCCAGGGAGTGTGTAAATGTTTACAGTGGGTCCCAGGGAGTGTGTAAATGTTTACAGCGGGTCCCTGGGAGTGTGTGAATGTTTACAGTGGGTCTCAGGGAGTGTGTAAATGTTTACAGTGTGTCCCAGGGAGTGTGTGAATGTTTACAGCGGGTCACAGGGAGTGTGTGAATGTTTACAGTGGGTCCCAGGGAGTGTGTGAATGTTTACAGCGTGTCCCAGGGTGTGTGTAAATGTTTACAGTGGGTCCCAGGGAGTGTGTAAATGTTTACAGTGGGTCCCAGGGAGTGTGTAAATGTTTACAGCGGGTCACAGGGAGTGTGTAAATGTTTACAGCGTGTCCCAGGGTGTGTGTAAATGTTTACAGTGGGTCCCAGGGAGTGTGTAAATGTCAACAGTGGGTCCCTGGTAGTGTTTAAATGTTTACAGTGGATCCCTGGGAGTGTGTGAATGTTTACAGTGGGTCCCCGGGAGTGTGTAAATGTTTACAGTGGGTCCCAGGGTGTGTGTAAATGTTTACAGTAGATCCCTGGGAGTGTGTGAATGTTTACAGTGGGTCCCAGGGAGTGTGTTGCTGTTTACAGTGTGTCCCAGGGAGTGTGTAAATGTTTACAGCGGGTTCCAGGGAGTGTGTAAATGTTTACAGCAGGTCCCAGGGAGTGTGTGAATGTTTACAGTGGGTCCCAGTGAGTGTGTAAATGTTTACAGTGGGCCCCAGGGAGTGTGTAAACGTTGACAGTGTGACCCAGGGAGTGGGCAAATGTTTACAGTGGGTCCCAGGGAGTGTGTATATGTTTACAGTGGGTCCCAGGGAGTGTGTAAATGTTTACAGTGGGTCCCAGGGAGTGTGTAAATGTTTACAGTGTGTCCCAGGGAGTGTGTATATGTTTACAGTGGGTCCCAGGGAGTGTGTAAATGTTTACAGTGGGTCCCAGGGAGTGTGTAAATGTTTACAGTGGGCCCCAGGGAGTGTGTAAACGTTGACAGTGTGACCCAGGGAGTGGGTAAATGTTTACAGTGGGTCCCAGGGAGTGTGTGAATGTTTACAGCGGGTCCCAGGGAGTGTGTGATTGTTTACAGTGGGTCCCAGGGAGTGTGTAAATGTTTACAGCGGGTCCAAGGGAGTGTGTAAATGTTTACAGCGGGTCCCTGGGAGTGTGTGAATGTTTACATTGGATCCCTGGGAGTGTGTGAATGTTTACATTGGATCCCTGGGAGTGTGTGAATGTTTACAGTGGGCCCCAGGGAGTGTGTGAATGTTTACAGTGGGTCCCTGGGAGTGTGTGAATGTTTACAGTGGGTCCCAGGGAGTGTGTAAATGTTAAAGTGGGTCCCAGGGTGTGTGTAAATGTTTACAGTGGGTCCCAGGGAGTGTGTGAATGTTTACAGCGGGTCCCAGGGAGTGTGTAAATGTTTACAGTGTGTCCCAGGGAGAGTGTGAATGTTCACAGTGGGTCCCAGAGAGTGTGTGAATGTTTACAGTGGGTCCCAGGGAGTGTGTGAATGTTCACAGTGTGTCCCAGGGAGAGTGTGAATGTTCACAGTGGGTCCCAGAGAGTGTGTGAATGTTTACAGTGGGTCCCAGGGAGTGTGTGAATGTTCACAGTGGGTCCCAGGGAGTGTGTGAATGTTTACAGCGGGGCCCAGGGAGTGTGTGAATGTTGACAGTGAGTCCCAGGGAGTGTGTAAATGTTTACAGTGGGTCCCAGGGAGTGTGTGAATGTTCACAGTGGGTCCCAGGGAGTGTGTGAATGTTTACAGCGGGTCCCAGAGAGTGTGTAAATGTTTACAGCGGGTCCCAGGGAGTGTGTGAATGTTGACAGTGAGTCCCAGGGAGTGTGTAAATGTTTACAGTGGGTCCCAGGGAGTGTGTGAATGTTCACAGTGGGTCCCAGGGAGTGTGTGAATGTTTACAGCGGGTCCCAGAGAGTGTGTGAATGTTTACAGTGGGTCCCTGAGAGTGTGTAAATGTTTACAGCGGGTCCCAGGGAGTGTGTGAATGTTGACAGTGAGTCCCAGGGAGTGTGTAAATGTTTACAGTGGGTCCCAGGGAGTGTGTGAATGTTTACAGTGGGTCCCAGGGAGTGTGTGAATGTTTACAGTGGGTCCCTGGGAATGTGTAAATGTTAACAGTGGGTCCCTGGGAGTGTGTAAATATTTACAGCGGGTCCCAGGCAGTGTGTAAATGTTTACAGTGTGTCCCTGAGAGTGTGTGAATGTTTACAGTAGGTCCCAGGGAGTGTGTGAATGTTTACAGTGGGTCCCTGGGAGTGTGTAAATATTTACAGCGGGTCCCAGGGAGTGTGTAAATGTTTACAGCGGGGCCCAGGGTGTGTGGATGTTTACAGTGGGTCCCTGGGAGTGTGTAAATGTTTACAGTGGGTCCCTGGGAGTGTGTAAATGTTAACAGTGGGTCCCAGGGAGTGTGTAAATGTTTACAGTGGGTCCCTGGGAGTGTGTAAATGTTAACAGTGGGTCCCTGGGAGTGTGTGAATGTTTACAGCGGGTCCTTGGGAATGTGTAAATGTTAACAGTGGGTCCCTGGGAGTGTGTAAATATTTACAGCGGGTCCCAGGGAGTGTGTGAATGTTTACAGCGGGACCCAGGGAGTGTGTAAATGTTTACAGTGGGTCCCAGGGAGTGTGTGAATGTTTACAGTGGGTCCCTGGGAGTGTGTAAATGTTTACAGCGGGTCCCAGGGAGTGTGTAAATGTTTACAGTGGGTCCCTGGGCGTGTGTAAATGTTTACAGTGGGTCCCTGGGAGTGTGTAAATGTTTACAGCGGGTCCCAGGGAGTGTGTAAATGTTTACAGCGGGTCCCAGAGAGTGTGTAAATGTTTACAGCGGGTCCCAGGGAGTGTGTAAATGTTTACAGTGGGCCCCAGGGAGTGTGTAAATGTTTACAGTGAGTCCCAGGGAGTGTGTAAATGTTTACAGTGGGTCCCAGGGAGTGTGTAAATGTTTACAGTGGGTCCCTGAGAATGTGTAAATGTTAACAGTGGGTCCCTGGGAATGTGTAAATGTTATCAGTGGGTCCCTGGGAGTGTGTAAATGTTTACAGCGGGTCTCAGTGAGTGTGTAAATGTTTACAGCGGGTCCCAGGGAATGTGTGAATGTTTACAGTGGGTCCCAGGGAGTGTGTGAATGTATACAGTGGGTCCCTGGGAGTGTGTGAATGTTTACAGTAGGTCCCTGGGAGTGTGTGAATGTTTACAGTGGGTCCCAGGGAGTGTGTAAATGTTAACAGTGGGTCCCAGGGAGTGTGTGAATGTATACAGTGGGTCCCTGGGAGTGTGTGAATGTTTACAGTGGGTCCCAGGGAGTGTGTAAATGTTTACAGCGCGTCCCTGGGAGTGTGTAAATGTTTACAGTGGGTCCCTGGGAGTGTGTGAATGTTTACAGTGAGTCCCAAGGAGTGTGTCAATGTTTACAGCGGGTCCCAGGGAGTGTGTAAATGTTTACAGCGTGTCCCAGGGAGTGTGTAAATGTTTACAGTGGGTCGCAGGGAGTGTGTGAATGTTTACAGCGGGTCCCTGGGAGTGTGTAAATGTTTACAGCAGGTCCCAGGGTGTGTGTAAATGTTTACAGTGGGTCCCAGGGAGTGTGTGAATGTTTCCAGTGGATCCCTGGGAGTGTGTGAATGTTTACAGTGGGTCCAAGGGAGTGTGTAAATGTTTACAGCAGGTCCCAGGGTGTGTGTAAATGTTTACAGTGGGTCCCAGGGGGTGTGTGAATGTTTACAGTGACTCCCAGGGAGTGTGCAACTGTTTACAGTGGGTCCCTGGGAGTGTGTGAATGTTTACAGTGGGTCCCAGGGAGTGTGTAAATGTTAACAGTGGGTCCCTGGGAGTGTGTGAATGGTTACAGCGGGTCCCAGGGAGTGTGTAAATGTTTACAGCGGGTCTCCGTGAGTGTGTAAATGTTTACAGAGGGTCTCCGTGAGTGTGTAAATGTTTACAGTGGGTCCCTGGGAGTGTGTGAATGTTTACAGTGAGTCCCAGGGAGTGTGTAAATGGTTACAGTGGGTCCCAGGGAGTGTGTAAATGTTTAAAGTGGGTCCCAGGGAGTGTGTAAATGTTTACAGTGGGTCCCAGTGAGTGTGTGAATGATTACAGTGGGGCCCAGGGAGTGTGTAAATGATTACAGTGGGTCCCAGGGAGTGTGTGAATGTTTACAGTGGGTCCCTGGGAGTGTGTGAATGTTTACAGTGGGTCCCAGGGAGTGTGTAAATGTTTACAGAGGGTCCCAAGGTGTGCGTAAATGTTTACAGTGGGTCCCTGGGAGTGTGTGAATGTTTACAGTGGGTCCCAGGGAGTGTGTGAATGTTTACAGTGGGGCCCAGGGAGTGTGTGAATGTTTACAGTGGGGCCCAGGGAGTGTGTAAATGTTTACAGCGGGTCTCAGGGAGTGTGTGAATGTTTACAGCGGGTCCCAGGGAGTGTGTGAATGTTTACAGCGGGTCCCAGGGAGTGTATGAATGTTTACAGCGGGTCCCTGGGAGTGTGTGAATGTTTACAGTGGGTCCCAGGAAGTGTGTGAATGTTTACAGCGGGGCCCAGGGAGTGTGTAAATGTTTACAGCGGGTCCCAGGGAGTGTGTGAATGTTTACAGTGGGTCCCTGGGAGTGTGTGAATGTTTACAGTGGGTCCCAGGGTGTGTGTAAATGTTAACAGTGGGTCCCTGAGAATGTGTAAATGTTAACAGTGGGTCCCAGGGAGTGTGTAAATGTTTACAGTGGGTCCCTGAGAATGTGTAAATGTTAACAGTGGGTCCCTGGGAATGTGTAAATGTTATCAGTGGGTCCCTGGGAGTGTGTAAATGTTTACAGCGGGTCTCAGTGAGTGTGTAAATGTTTACAGCGGGTCCCAGGGAGTGTGTGAATGTTTACAGTGGGTCCCAGGGAGTGTGTGAATGTATACAGTGGGTCCCTGGGAGTGTGTGAATGTTTACAGTAGGTCCCTGGGAGTGTGTGAATGTTTACAGTGGGTCCCAGGGAGTGTGTAAATGTTAACAGTGGGTCCCAGGGAGTGTGTGAATGTATACAGTGGGTCCCTGGGAGTGTGTGAATGTTTACAGTGGGTCCCAGGGAGTGTGTAAATGTTTACAGCGCGTCCCTGGGAGTGTGTAAATGTTTACAGTGGGTCCCTGGGAGTGTGTGAATGTTTACAGTGAGTCCCAAGGAGTGTGTCAATGTTTACAGCGGGTCCCAGGGAGTGTGTAAATGTTTACAGCGTGTCCCAGGGAGTGTGTAAATGTTTACAGTGGGTCGCAGGGAGTGTGTGAATGTTTACAGCGGGTCCCTGGGAGTGTGTGAATGTTTACAGTGGGTCCAAGGGAGTGTGTAAATGTTTACAGCAGGTCCCAGGGTGTGTGTAAATGTTTACAGTGGGTCCCAGGGGGTGTGTGAATGTTTACAGTGGCTCCCAGGGAGTGTGCAAATGTTTACAGTGGGTCCCTGGGAGTGTGTGAATGTTTACAGTGGGTCCCAGGGAGTGTGTAAATGTTAACAGTGGGTCCCTGGGAGTGTGTGAATGGTTACAGCGGGTCCCAGGGAGTGTGTAAATGTTTACAGCGGGTCTCCGTGAGTGTGTAAATGTTTACAGAGGGTCTCCGTGAGTGTGTAAATGTTTACAGTGGGTCCCTGGGAGTGTGTGAATGTTTACAGTGAGTCCCAGGGAGCGTGTAAATGGTTACAGTGGGTCCCAGGGAGTGTGTAAATGTTTAAAGTGGGTCCCAGGGAGTGTGTAAATGTTTACAGTGGGTCCCAGTGAGTGTGTGAATGATTACAGTGGGGCCCAGGGAGTGTGTAAATGATTACAGTGGGTCCCAGGGAGTGTGTAAATGATTACAGTGGGTCCCAGGGAGTGTGTGAATGTTTACAGTGGGTCCCTGGGAGTGTGTGAATGTTTACAGTGGGTCCCAGGGAGTGTGTAAATGTTTACAGAGGGTCCCAAGGTGTGCGTAAATGTTTACAGTGGGTCCCTGGGAGTGTGTGAATGTTTCCAGTGGGTCCCAGGGAGTGTGTGAATGTTTACAGTGGGGCCCAGGGAGTGTGTGAATGTTTACAGTGGGGCCCAGGGAGTGTGTAAATGTTTACAGCGGGTCTCAGGGAGTGTGTGAATGTTTACAGCGGGTCCCAGGGAGTGTGTGAATGTTTACAGCGGGTCCCAGGGAGTGTATGAATGTTTACAGTGGGTCCCTGGGAGTGTGTGAATGTTTACAGTGGGTCCCAGGGAGTGTGTGAATGTTTACAGCGGGGCCCAGGGAGTGTGTAAATGTTTACAGTGGGTCCCAGGGAGTGTGTGAATGTTTACAGTGGGTCCCTGGGAGTGTGTGAATGTTTACAGTGGGTCCCAGTGAGTGTGTGAATGTTTACAGTGGGGCCCAGGGAGTGTGTGAATGTTTACAGCGGGTCCCAGGGAGTGTATGAATGTTTACAGTGGGTCCCTGGGAGTGTGTGAATGTTTACAGTGGGTCCCAGGGAGTGTGTGAATGTTTACAGCGGGGCCCAGGGAGTGTGTAAATGTTTACAGTGGGTCCCAGGGAGTGTGTGAATGTTTACAGTGGGTCCCTGGGAGTGTGTGAATGTTTACAGTGGGTCCCAGGGAGTGTGTAAATGTTTACAGAGGGTCCCAGGGAGTGTGTAAATGTTTACAGTGGGTCCCAGGGAGTGTGTGAATGTTTACGGTGGGTCCCAGGGAGTGTGTAAATGTTTACAGCGGGTCCCAGGGAGTGTGTGAATGTTTACAGTGTGTCCCAGGGAGTGTGTAAATGTTTACAGAGGGTCCCAGGGTGTGTGTAAATGTTTACAGCGGGTCCCAGGGAGTGTGTGAATGTTTACAGTGGGTCCCAGGGAGTGTGTAAATGTTTACAGAGGGTCCCAGGGAGTGTGTAAATGTTTACAGCGGGTCCCTGGGAGTGTGTGAATGTTTACAGTGGGTCCCAGGGAGTGTGTAAATGTTTACAGCGGGTCCCAGGGAGTGTGTAAAAGTTTACAGTGGGTCCCAGGGAGTGTGTAAATGTTTACAGCGGGTCCCAGGGAGTGTGTAAATGTTTACAGTGGGTCCCTGAGAATGTGTAAATGTTAACAGTGGGTCCCTGGGAGTGTGTAAATGTTAACAGTGGGTCCCTGGGAATGTGTGAATGTTTACAGTGGGTCCCAGGGAGTGTGTAAATGTTAACAGTGGGTCCCTGGGAGTGTGTAAATGTTAACAGTGGGTCCCTGGGAATGTGTAAATGTTAACAGCGGGTCCCTGGGAGTGTGTAAATGTTTACAGCGGGTCCCAGGGAGTGTGTAAATGTTTACAGTGGGTCCCAGGGTGAGTGTAAATGTTAACAGCGGGTCCCTGGGAGTGTGTAAATGTTTGCAGCGGGTCCCAGGGAGTGTGTAAATGTTTACAGCGTGTCCCAGGGTGAGTGTAAATGTTTACAGTGGGTCCCAGGGAGTGTGTAAATGTTTACAGTGGGTCCCAGGGAGTGTGTGAATGTTTACAGTCCCAGGGTGAGTGTAAATGTTTACAGTGGGTCCCAGGGAGTGTGTAAATGTTTACAGTGGGTCCCAGGGAGTGTGTAAATGTTTACAGTGGGTCCCTGGGAGCGTGTAAATGTTTACAGTGGGTCCCAGGGAGTGTGTAAATGTTTACAGTGGGTCCCTGGAGTGTGTGAATGTTTACAGTGAGTCCCAGGGAGTGTGTAAATGTTTACAGTGGGTCCCAGGGAGTGTGTAAATGTTTACAGTGGGTCCCAGGGAGTGTGTAAATGTTTGCAGCGGGTCCCAGGGAGTGTGTAAATGTTTACAGCAGGTCCCAGGGAGTGTGTAAATGTTTACAGTGGGTCCCTGGGAGTGTGTAAATGTTTACAGTGGGTCCCTGGGAGTGTGTAAATGTTTACAGTGGGTCCCTGGGAGTGTGTAAATGTTTACAGCGGGTCCCAGGGAGTGTGTAAATGTTTACAGCGGGTCCCAGGGAGTGTGTAAATGTTTACAGTGGGTCCCAGGGAGTGTGTAAATGTTTACAGTGAGTCCCAGGGAGTGTGTAAATGTTTACAGTGGGTCCCAGGGAGTGTGTGAATGGTTACAGCGGGTCCCAGGGAGTGTGTAAATGTTTACAGTGGGTCCCAGGGAGTGTGTGAATGTTTACAGTGGGTCCCAGGGAGTGTGTGAATGTATACAGTGGGTCCCTGGGAGTGTGTGAATGTTTACAGTGGGTCCCTGGGAGTGTGTAAATGTTTACAGCGCGTCCCAGGGAGTGTGTAAATGTTTACAGCGCGTCCCAGGGAGTGTGTAAATGTTTACAGCGGGTACCGGGGGGTGTGTAAATGTTTACAGTGTGTCCCAGGGAGTGTGTGAATGTTTGCAGCGGGTCCCAGGGAGTGTGTAAATGTTCACCGTGGGTCCCAGGGAGAGTGTGAATGTTTACAGTGGGTCCCAGGGAGTGTGTGAATGTTTACAGCGGGTACCGGGGGGTGTGTAAATGTTTACAGTGTGTCCCAGGAAGTGTGTGAATGTTTACAGTGGGTCCCAGGGAGTGTGTGAATGTTTACAGTGGGTCCCTGGGAATGTGTAAATGTTAACAGTGGGTCCCTGGGAGTGTGTAAATATTTACAGCGGGTCCCAGGGAGTGTGTAAATGTTTACAGTGTGTCCCTGAGAGTGTGTGAATGTTTACAGTGGGTCCCAGGGAGTGTGTGAATGTTTACAGTGGGTCCCTGGGAGTGTGTAAATATTTACAGCGGGTCCCAGGGAGTGTGTAAATGTTTACAGCGGGTCCCAGGGTGTGTGGATGTTTACAGTGGGTCCCTGGGAGTGTGTAAATGTTTACAGTGGGTCCCTGGGAGTGTGTAAATGTTAACAGTGGGTCCCTGGGAGTGTGTGAATGTTTACAGTGAGTCCCAAGGAGTGTGTCAATGTTTACAGCGGGTCCCAGGGAGTGTGTAAATGTTTACAGCGTGTCCCAGGGAGTGTGTAAATGTTTACAGTGGGTCCCTGGGAGTGTGTAAATGTTAACAGTGGGTCCCTGGGAGTGTGTGAATGTTTACAGCGGGTCCTTGGGAATGTGTAAATGTTAACAGTGGGTCCCTGGGAGTGTGTAAATATTTACAGCGGGTCCCAGGGAGTGTGTGAATGTTTACAGCGGGACCCAGGGAGTGTGTAAATGTTTACAGTGGGTCCCAGGGAGTGTGTGAATGTTTACAGTGGGTCCCTGGGAGTGTGTAAATGTTTACAGCGGGTCCCAGGGAGTGTGTAAATGTTTACAGTGGGTCCCTGGGAGTGTGTAAATGTTAACAGTGGGTCCCAGGGAGTGTGTAAATGTTTACAGTGGGTCCCTGGGAGTGTGTAAATGTTAACAGTGGGTCCCTGGGAGTGTGTGAATGTTTACAGCGGGTCCTTGGGAATGTGTAAATGTTAACAGTGGGTCCCTGGGAGTGTGTAAATATTTACAGCGGGTCCCAGGGAGTGTGTGAATGTTTACAGCGGGACCCAGGGAGTGTGTAAATGTTTACAGTGGGTCCCAGGGAGTGTGTGAATGTTTACAGTGGGTCCCTGGGAGTGTGTAAATGTTTACAGCGGGTCCCAGGGAGTGTGTAAATGTTTACAGTGGGTCCCTGGGCGTGTGTAAATGTTTACAGTGGGTCCCTGGGAGTGTGTAAATGTTTACAGCGGGTCCCAGGGAGTGTGTAAATGTTTACAGCGGGTCCCAGAGAGTGTGTAAATGTTTACAGCGGGTCCCAGGGAGTGTGTAAATGTTTACAGTGGGCCCCAGGGAGTGTGTAAATGTTTACAGTGAGTCCCAGGGAGTGTGTAAATGTTTACAGTGGGTCCCAGGGAGTGTGTAAATGTTTACAGTGGGTCCCTGAGAATGTGTAAATGTTAACAGTGGGTCCCTGGGAATGTGTAAATGTTATCAGTGGGTCCCTGGGAGTGTGTAAATGTTTACAGCGGGTCTCAGTGAGTGTGTAAATGTTTACAGCGGGTCCCAGGGAGTGAGTGAATGTTTACAGTGGGTCCCAGGGAGTGTGTGAATGTATACAGTGGGTCCCTGGGAGTGTGTGAATGTTTACAGTAGGTCCCTGGGAGTGTGTGAATGTTTACAGTGGGTCCCAGGGAGTGTGTAAATGTTAACAGTGGGTCCCAGGGAGTGTGTGAATGTATACAGTGGGTCCCTGGGAGTGTGTGAATGTTTACAGTGGGTCCCAGGGAGTGTGTAAATGTTTACAGCGCGTCCCTGGGAGTGTGTAAATGTTTACAGTGGGTCCCTGGGAGTGTGTGAATGTTTACAGTGAGTCCCAAGGAGTGTGTCAATGTTTACAGCGGGTCCCAGGGAGTGTGTAAATGTTTACAGCGTGTCCCAGGGAGTGTGTAAATATTTACAGTGGGTCGCAGGGAGTGTGTGAATGTTTACAGCGGGTCCCTGGGAGTGTGTAAATGTTTACAGCAGGTCCCAGGGTGTGTGTAAATGTTTACAGTGGGTCCCAGGGAGTGTGTGAATGTTTCCAGTGGATCCCTGGGAGTGTGTGAATGTTTACAGTGGGTCCAAGGGAGTGTGTAAATGTTTACAGCAGGTCCCAGGGTGTGTGTAAATGTTTACAGTGGGTCCCAGGGAGTGTGTGAATGTTTACAGTGGCTCCCAGGGAGTGTGCAAATGTTTACAGTGGGTCCCTGGGAGTGTGTGAATGTTGACAGTGGGTCCCAGGGAGTGTGTAAATGTTAACAGTGGGTCCCTGGGAGTGTGTGAATGGTTACAGCGGGTCCCAGGGAGTGTGTAAATGTTTACAGCGGGTCTCCGTGAGTGTGTAAATGTTTACAGAGGGTCTCCGTGAGTGTGTAAATGTTTACAGTGGGTCCCTGGGAGTGTGTGAATGTTTACAGTGAGTCCCAGGGAGTGTGTAAATGTTAACAGTGGGTCCCTGGGAGTGTGTGAATGT
Source organism: Scyliorhinus torazame (assembly GCF_047496885.1). Lineage (NCBI taxonomy): Eukaryota > Metazoa > Chordata > Chondrichthyes > Carcharhiniformes > Scyliorhinidae > Scyliorhinus > Scyliorhinus torazame. Next base: position 251,611,079 of record NC_092717.1, read on the forward strand.
TTACAGTGAGTCCCAAGGAGTGTGTCAATGTTTACAGCGGGTCCCAGGGAGTGTGTAAATGTTTACAGCGTGTCCCAGGGAGTGTGTAAATGTTTACAGTGGGTCGCAGGGAGTGTGTGAATGTTTACAGCGGGTCCCTGGGAGTGTGTAAATGTTTACAGCAGGTCCCAGGGTGTGTGTAAATGTTTACAGTGGGTCCCAGGGAGTGTGTGAATGTTTACAGTGGGTCCCTGGGAGTGTGTAAATGTTTACAGTGGGTCCCTGGGAGTGTGTAAATGTTAACAGTGGGTCCCAGGGAGTGTGTAAATGTTTACAGTGGGTCCCTGGGAGTGTGTTAATGTTAACAGTGGGTCCCTGGGAGTGTGTGAATGTTTACAGCGGGTCCTTGGGAATGTGTAAATGTTAACAGTGGGTCCCTGGGAGTGTGTAAATATTTACAGCGGGTCCCAGGGAGTGTGTGAATGTTTACAGCGGGACCCAGGGAGTGTGTAAATGTTTACAGTGGGTCCCAGGGAGTGTGTGAATGTTTACAGTGGGTCCCTGGGAGTGTGTAAATGTTTACAGCGGGTCCCAGGGAGTGTGTAAATGTTTACAGTGGGTCCCTGGGCGTGTGTAAATGTTTACAGTGGGTCCCTGGGAGTGTGTAAATGTTTACAGCGGGTCCCAGGGAGTGTGTAAATGTTTACAGCGGGTCCCAGAGAGTGTGTAAATGTTTACAGCGGGTCCCAGGGAGTGTGTAAATGTTTACAGTGGGCCCCAGGGAGTGTGTAAATGTTTACAGTGAGTCCCAGGGAGTGTGTAAATGTTTACAGTGGGTCCCAGGGAGTGTGTAAATGTTTACAGTGGGTCCCTGAGAATGTGTAAATGTTAACAGTGGGTCCCTGGGAATGTGTAAATGTTATCAGTGGGTCCCTGGGAGTGTGTAAATGTTTACAGCGGGTCTCAGTGAGTGTGTAAATGTTTACAGCGGGTCCCAGGGAGTGTGTAAATGTTAACAGTGGGTCCCAGGGAGTGTGTGAATGTATACAGTGGGTCCCTGGGAGTGTGTGAATGTTTACAGTGGGTCCCAGGGAGTGTGTAAATGTTTACAGCGCGTCCCTGGGAGTGTGTAAATGTTTACAGTGGGTCCCTGGGAGTGTGTGAATGTTTACAGTGAGTCCCAAGGAGTGTGTCAATGTTTACAGCGGGTCCCAGGGAGTGTGTAAATGTTTACAGCGTGTCCCAGGGAGTGTGTAAATGTTTACAGTGGGCCGCAGGGAGTGTGTGAATGTTTACAGCGGGTCCCTGGGAGTGTGTAAATGTTTACAGCAGGTCCCAGGGTGTGTGTAAATGTTTACAGTGGGTCCCAGGGAGTGTGTGAATGTTTCCAGTGGATCCCTGGGAGTGTGTGAATGTTTACAGTGGGTCCAAGGGAGTGTGTAAATGTTTACAGCAGGTCCCAGGGTGTGTGTAAATGTTTACAGTGGGTCCCAGGGAGTGTGTGAATGTTTACAGTGGCTCCCAGGGAGTGTGCAAATGTTTACAGTGGGTCCCTGGGAGTGTGTGAATGTTGACAGTGGGTCCCAGGGAGTGTGTAAATGTTAACAGTGGGTCCCTGGGAGTGTGTGAATGGTTACAGCGGGTCCCAGGGAGTGTGTAAATGTTTACAGCGGGTCTCCGTGAGTGTGTAAATGTTTACAGAGGGTCTCCGTGAGTGTGTAAATGTTTACAGTGGGTCCCTGGGAGTGTGTGAATGTTTACAGTGAGTCCCAGGGAGTGTGTAAATGGTTACAGTGGGTCCCAGGGAGTGTGTAAATGTTTAAAGTGGGTCCCAGGGAGTGTGTAAATGTTTACAGTGGGTCCCAGTGAGTGTGTGAATGTTTACAGTGGGGCCCAGGGAGTGTGTAAATGTTTACAGTGGGTCCCAGGGAGTGTGTGAATGTTTACAGTGGGTCCCTGGGAGTGTGTGAATGTTTACAGTGGGTCCCAGGGAGTGTGTAAATGTTTACAGAGGGTCCCAAGGTGTGCGTAAATGTTTACAGTGGGTCCCTGGGAGTGTGTGAATGTTTACAGTGGGTCCCAGGGAGTGTGTGAATGTTTACAGTGGGGCCCAGGGAGTGTGTGAATGTTTACAGTGGGGCCCAGGGAGTGTGTGAATGTTTACAGCGGGTCCCAGGGAGTGTATGAATGTTTACAGTGGGTCCCTGGGAGTGTGTGAATGTTTACAGTGGGTCCCAGGGAGTGTGTGAATGTTTACAGCGGGGCCCAGGGAGGGTGTAAATGTTTACAGTGGGTCCCAGGGAGTGCGTGAATGTTTACAGTGGGTCCCTGGGAGTGTGTGAATGTTTACAGTGGGTCCCAGTGAGTGTGTGAATGTTTACAGTGGGGCCCAGGGAGTGTGTGAATGTTTACAGCGGGTCCCAGGGAGTGTATGAATGTTTACAGTGGGTCCCTGGGAGTGTGTGAATGTTTACAGTGGGTCCCTGGGAATGTGTAAATGTTAACAGCGGGTCCCTGGGAGTGTGTAAATGTTTACAGCGGGTCCCAGGGAGTGTGTAAATGTTTACAGTGGGTCCCAGTGAGTGTGTAAATGTTTGCAGCGGGTCCCAGGGAGTGTGTAAATGTTTACAGCGTGTCCCAGGGTGAGTGTAAATGTTTACAGTGGGTCCCAGGGAGTGTGTAAATGTTAACAGTGGGTCCCAGGGAGTGTGTGAATGTTTACAGTGGGTCCCAGGGTGAGTGTAAATGTTTACAGTGGGTCCCAGGGAGTGTGTAAATGTTTACAGTGGGTCCCAGGGAGTGTGTAAATGTTTACAGTGGGTCCCTGGGAGCGTGTAAATGTTTACAGTGGGTCCCAGGGAGTGTGTAAATGTTTACAGTGGGACCCTGGAGTGTGTGAATGTTTACAGTGAGTCCCAGGGAGTGTGTAAATGTTTACAGTGGGTCCCAGGGAGTGTGTAAATGTTTACAGTGGGTCCCAGGGAGTGTGTAAATGTTTACAGCAGGTCCCAGGGAGTGTGTAAATGTTTACAGTGGGTCCCTGGGAGTGTGTAAATGTTTACAGTGGGTCCCTGGGAGTGTGTAAATGTTTACAGTGGGTCCCTGGGAGTGTGTAAATGTTTACAGCGGGTCCCAGGGAGTGTGTAAATGTTTACAGCGGGTCCCAGGGAGTGTGTAAATGTTTACAGCGGGTCCCAGGGAGTGTGTGAATGTTCACAGTGGGTCCCAGGGAGTGTGTGAATGTTTACCGCGGGTCCCAGGGAGTGTGTGAATGTTTACAGTGGATCCCTGGGAGTGTGTGAATGTTTACAGTGGGTCCCAGGGAGTGTGTGAATGTTTACAGTGGGTCCCAGGGAGTGTGTGAATGTTTACAGTGGGTCCCAGGGAGTGTGTAAATGCTTACCGCTGGTCCCTGGGAGTGTGTGAATGTTTACAGTGGGTCCCAGGGAGAGTGTGAATGCTTACAGCGGGTCCCAGGGTGTGTGTGAATGCTTACCGCGGGTCCCAAGGAGTGTGTAAATGTTTACAGTGGGTCCCAGGGAGTGTGTAAATGTTTACAGTGTGTCCCAGGGAGTGTGTAAATGTTTACAGTGTGTCCCGGGGAGTGTGTAAATGTTTACAGCGGGGCCCAGGGAGTGTGGGAATGTTTACAGTGGGTCCCAGGGAGTGTGTAAATGTTTACAGTGTGTCCCAGGGAGTGTGTGAATGTTTACAGTGGGCCCCAGGGAGTGTGTGAATGTTTACAGCGTGTCCCAGGGAGTGTGTAAATGTTTACAGTGGGTCCCAGGGAGTGTGTAAATGTTTACAGCGGGTCCCTGGGAGTGTGTGAATGTTTACAGTGGGTCTCAGGGAGTGTGTAAATGTTTACAGTGTGTCCCAGGGAGTGTGTGAATGTTTACAGCGGGTCACAGGGAGTGTGTGAATGTTTACAGTGGGTCCCAGGGAGTGTGTGAATGTTTACAGCGTGTCCCAGGGTGTGTGTAAATGTTTACAGTGGGTCCCAGGGAGTGTGTAAATGTTTACAGTGGGTCCCAGGGAGTGTGTAAATGTTTACAGCGGGTCACAGGGAGTGTGTAAATGTTTACAGCGTGTCCCAGGGTGTGTGTAAATGTTTACAGTGGGTCCCAGGGAGTGTGTAAATGTTAACAGTGGGTCCCTGGTAGTGTGTAAATGTTTACAGTGGATCCCTGGGAGTGTGTGAATGTTTACAGTGGGTCCCCGGGAGTGTGTAAATGTTTACAGTGGGTCCCAGGGTGTGTGTAAATGTTTACAGTAGATCCCTGGGAGTGTGTGAATGTTTACAGTGGGTCCCAGGGAGTGTGTTTCTGTTTACAGTGTGTCCCAGGGAGTGTGTAAATGTTTACAGCGGGTTCCAGGGAGTGTGTAAATGTTTACAGCGGGTCCCAGGGAGTGTGTGAATGTTTACAGTGGGTCCCAGTGAGTGTGTAAATGTTTACAGTGGGCCCCAGGGAGTGTGTAAACGTTGACAGTGTGACCCAGGGAGTGGGCAAATGTTTACAGTGGGTCCCAGGGAGTGTGTATATGTTTACAGTGGGTCCCAGGGAGTGTGTAAATGTTTACAGTGGGTCCCAGGGAGTGTGTAAATGTTTACAGTGTGTCCCAGGGAGTGTGTATATGTTTACAGTGGGTCCCAGGGAGTGTGTAAATGTTTACAGTGGGTCCCAGGGAGTGTGTAAATGTTTACAGTGGGCCCCAGGGAGTGTGTAAACGTTGACAGTGTGACCCAGGGAGTGGGTAAATGTTTACAGTGGGTCCCAGGGAGTGTGTGAATGTTTACAGCGGGTCCCAGGGAGTGTGTGATTGTTTACAGTGGGTCCCAGGGAATGTGTAAATGTTTACAGCGGGTCCAAGGGAGTGTGTAAATGTTTACAGCGGGTCCCTGGGAGTGTGTGAATGTTTACATTGGATCCCTGGGAGTGTGTGAATGTTTACATTGGATCCCTGGGAGTGTGTGAATGTTTACAGTGGGTCCCTGGGAGTGTGTGAATGTTTACAGTGGGTCCCAGGGAGTGTGTAAATGTTTACAGTGGGTCCCAGGGTGTGTGTAAATGTTTACAGTGGGTCCCAGGGAGTGTGTGAATGTTTACAGCGGGTCCCAGGGAGTGTGTAAATGTTTACAGTGTGTCCCAGGGAGAGTGTGAATGTTCACAGTGGGTCCCAGAGAGTGTGTGAATGTTTACAGTGGGTCCCAGGGAGTGTGTGAATGTTCACAGTGTGTCCCAGGGAGAGTGTGAATGTTCACAGTGGGTCCCAGAGAGTGTGTGAATGTTTACAGTGGGTCCCAGGGAGTGTGTGAATGTTCACAGTGGGTCCCAGGGAGTGTGTGAATGTTTACAGCGGGGCCCAGGGAGTGTGTGAATGTTGACAGTGAGTCCCAGGGAGTGTGTAAATGTTTACAGTGGGTCCCAGGGAGTGTGTGAATGTTCACAGTGGGTCCCAGGGAGTGTGTGAATGTTTACAGCGGGTCCCAGAGAGTGTGTAAATGTTTACAGCGGGTCCCAGGGAGTGTGTGAATGTTGACAGCGAGTCCCAGGGAGTGTGTAAATGTTTACAGTGGGTCCCAGGGAGTGTGTGAATGTTCACAGTGGGTCCCAGGGAGTGTGTGAATGTTTACAGCGGGTCCCAGAGAGTGTGTGAATGTTTACAGTGGGTCCCTGAGAGTGTGTAAATGTTTACAGCGGGTCCCAGGGAGTGTGTGAATGTTGACAGTGAGTCCCAGGGAGTGTGTAAATGTTTACAGTGGGTCCCAGGGAGTGTGTGAATGTTTACAGTGGGTCCCAGGGAGTGTGTGAATGTTTACAGTGGGTCCCTGGGAGTGTGTAAATATTTACAGCGGGTCCCAGGGAGTGTGTAAATGTTTACAGCGGGGCCCAGGGTGTGTGGATGTTTACAGTGGGTCCCTGGGAGTGTGTAAATGTTTACAGTGGGTCCCTGGGAGTGTGTAAATGTTAACAGTGGGTCCCAGGGAGTGTGTAAATGTTTACAGTGGGTCCCTGGGAGTGTGTAAATGTTAACAGTGGGTCCCTGGGAGTGTGTGAATGTTTACAGCGGGTCCTTGGGAATGTGTAAATGTTAACAGTGGGCCCCTGGGAGTGTGTAAATATTTACAGCGGGTCCCAGGGAGTGTGTGAATGTTTACAGCGAGACCCAGGGAGTGTGTAAATGTTTACAGTGGGTCCCAGGGAGTGTGTGAATGTTTACAGTGGGTCCCTGGGAGTGTGTAAATGTTTACAGCGGGTCCCAGGGAGTGTGTAAATGTTTACAGCGGGTCCCTGGGCGTGTGTAAATGTTTACAGTGGGTCCCTGGGAGTGTGTAAATGTTTACAGCGGGTCCCAGGGAGTGTGTAAATGTTTACAGCGGGTCCCAGAGAGTGTGTAAATGTTTACAGCGGGTCCCAGGGAGTGTGTAAATGTTTACAGTGGGCCCCAGGGAGTGTGTAAATGTTTACAGTGAGTCCCAGGGAGTGTGTAAATGTTAACAGTGGGTCCCAGGGAGTGTGTGAATGTTTACAGCGGGTCCCAGAGAGTGTGTAAATGTTTACAGCGGGTCCCAGGGAGTGTGTGAATGTTGACAGAGAGTCCCAGGGAGTGTGTAAATGTTTACAGTGGGTCCCAGGGAGTGTGTGAATGTTTACAGTGGGTCCCTGGGAGTGTGTAAATGTTTACAGCGGGTCCCAGGGAGTGTCTAAATGTTTACAGTGGGTCCCTGGGCGTGTGTAAATGTTTACAGTGGGTCCCTGGGAGTGTGTAAATGTTTACAGCGGGTCCCAGGGAGTGTGTAAATGTTTACAGCGGGTCCCAGAGAGTGTGTAAATGTTTACAGCGGGTCCCAGGGAGTGTGTAAATGTTTACAGTGGGCCCCAGGGAGTGTGTAAATGTTTACAGTGAGTCCCAGGGAGTGTGTAAATGTTTACAGTGGGTCCCAGGGAGTGTGTAAATGTTTACAGTGGGTCCCTGAGAATGTGTAAATGTTAACAGTGGGTCCCAGGGAGTGTGTGAATGTTTACAGCGGGTCCCAGAGAGTGTGTAAATGTTTACAGCGGGTCCCAGGGAGTGTGTGAATGTTGACAGTGAGTCCCAGGGAGTGTGTAAATGTTTACAGTGGGTCCCAGGGAGTGTGTGAATGTTCACAGTGGGTCCCAGGGAGTGTGTGAATGTTTACAGCGGGTCCCAGAGAGTGTGTGAATGTTTACAGTGGGTCCCTGAGAGTGTGTAAATGTTTACAGCGGGTCCCAGGGAGTGTGTGAATGTTGACAGTGAGTCCCAGGGAGTGTGTAAATGTTTACAGTGGGTCCCAGGGAGTGTGTGAATGTTTACAGTGGGTCCCAGGGAGAGTGTGAATGTTTACAGTGGGTCCCTGGGAATGTGTAAATGTTAACAGTGGGTCCCTGGGAGTGTGTAAATATTTACAGCGGGTCCCAGGGTGTGTGTAAATGTTTACAGTGTGTCCCTGAGAGAGTGTGAATGTTTACAGTGGGTCCCAGGGAGTGTGTGAATGTTTACAGTGGGTCCCTGGGAGTGTGTAAATATTTACAGCCGGTCCCAGGGAGTGTGTAAATGTTTACAGCGGGGCCCAGGGTGTGTGGATGTTTACAGTGGGTCCCTGGGAGTGTGTAAATGTTTACAGTGGGTCCCTGGGAGTGTGTAAATGTTAACAGTGGGTCCCAGGGAGTGTGTAAATGTTTACAGTGGGTCCCTGGGAGTGTGTAAATGTTAACAGTGGGTCCCTGGGAGTGTGTGAATGTTTACAGCGGGTCCTTGGGAATGTGTAAATGTTAACAGTGGGTCCCTGGGAGTGTGTAAATATTTACAGCGGGTCCCAGGGAGTGTGTGAATGTTTACAGCGAGACCCAGGGAGTGTGTAAATGTTTACAGTGGGTCCCAGGGAGTGTGTGAATGTTTACAGTGGGTCCCTGGGAGTGTGTAAATGTTTACAGCGGGTCCCAGGGAGTGTGTAAATGTTTACAGTGGGTCCCTGGGCTTGTGTAAATGTTTACAGTGGGTCCCTGGGAGTGTGTAAATGTTTACAGCGGGTCCCAGGGAGTGTGTAAATGTTTACAGCGGGTCCCAGAGAGTGTGTAAATGTTTACAGCGGGTCCCAGGGAGTGTGTAAATGTTTACAGTGGGCCCCAGGGAGTGTGTAAATGTTGACAGTGAGTCCCAGGGAGTGTGTAAATGTTTACAGTGGGTCCCAGGGAGTGTGTAAATGTTTACAGTGGGTCCCTGAGAATGTGTAAATGTTAACAGTGGGTCCCTGGGAATGTGTAAATGTTTACAGTGGGTCCCAGGGTGTGTGTAAATGTTTACAGTGGGTCCCAGGGAGTGTGTGAATGTTTACAGCGGGTCCCAGGGAGTGTGTAAATGTTTACAGTGTGTCCCAGGGAGAGTGTGAATGTTCACAGTGGGTCCCAGAGAGTGTGTGAATGTTTACAGTGGGTCCCAGGGAGTGTGTGAATGTTCACAGTGTGTCCCAGGGAGAGTGTGAATGTTCACAGTGGGTCCCAGAGAGTGTGTGAATGTTTACAGTGGGTCCCAGGGAGTGTGTGAATGTTCACAGTGGGTCCCAGGGAGTGTGTGAATGTTTACAGCGGGGCCCAGGGAGTGTGTGAATGTTGACAGTGAGTCCCAGGGAGTGTGTAAATGTTTACAGTGGGTCCCAGGGAGTGTGTGAATGTTCACAGTGGGTCCCAGGGAGTGTGTGAATGTTTACAGCGGGTCCCAGAGAGTGTGTAAATGTTTACAGCGGGTCCCAGGGAGTGTGTGAATGTTGACAGCGAGTCCCAGGGAGTGTGTAAATGTTTACAGTGGGTCCCAGGGAGTGTGTGAATGTTCACAGTGGGTCCCAGGGAGTGTGTGAATGTTTACAGCGGGTCCCAGAGAGTGTGTGAATGTTTACAGTGGGTCCCTGAGAGTGTGTAAATGTTTACAGCGGGTCCCAGGGAGTGTGTGAATGTTGACAGTGAGTCCCAGGGAGTGTGTAAATGTTTACAGTGGGTCCCAGGGAGTGTGTGAATGTTTACAGTGGGTCCCAGGGAGTGTGTGAATGTTTACAGTGGGTCCCTGGGAGTGTGTAAATATTTACAGCGGGTCCCAGGGAGTGTGTAAATGTTTACAGCGGGGCCCAGGGTGTGTGGATGTTTACAGTGGGTCCCTGGGAGTGTGTAAATGTTTACAGTGGGTCCCTGGGAGTGTGTAAATGTTAACAGTGGGTCCCAGGGAGTGTGTAAATGTTTACAGTGGGTCCCTGGGAGTGTGTAAATGTTAACAGTGGGTCCCTGGGAGTGTGTGAATGTTTACAGCGGGTCCTTGGGAATGTGTAAATGTTAACAGTGGGCCCCTGGGAGTGTGTAAATATTTACAGCGGGTCCCAGGGAGTGTGTGAATGTTTACAGCGAGACCCAGGGAGTGTGTAAATGTTTACAGTGGGTCCCAGGGAGTGTGTGAATGTTTACAGTGGGTCCCTGGGAGTGTGTAAATGTTTACAGCGGGTCCCAGGGAGTGTGTAAATGTTTACAGCGGGTCCCTGGGCGTGTGTAAATGTTTACAGTGGGTCCCTGGGAGTGTGTAAATGTTTACAGCGGGTCCCAGGGAGTGTGTAAATGTTTACAGCGGGTCCCAGAGAGTGTGTAAATGTTTACAGCGGGTCCCAGGGAGTGTGTAAATGTTTACAGTGGGCCCCAGGGAGTGTGTAAATGTTTACAGTGAGTCCCAGGGAGTGTGTAAATGTTTACAGTGGGTCCCAGGGAGAGTGTGAATGTTTACAGTGGGTCCCTGGGAATGTGTAAATGTTAACAGTGGGTCCCTGGGAGTGTGTAAATATTTACAGCGGGTCCCAGGGTGTGTGTAAATGTTTACAGTGTGTCCCTGAGAGTGTGTGAATGTTTACAGTGGGTCCCAGGGAGTGTGTGAATGTTTACAGTGGGTCCCTGGGAGTGTGTAAATATTTACAGCGGGTCCCAGGGAGTGTGTAAATGTTTACAGCGGGGCCCAGGGTGTGTGGATGTTTACAGTGGGTCCCTGGGAGTGTGTAAATGTTTACAGTGGGTCCCTGGGAGTGTGTAAATGTTAACAGTGGGTCCCAGGGAGTGTGTAAATGTTTACAGTGGGTCCCTGGGAGTGTGTAAATGTTAACAGTGGGTCCCTGGGAGTGTGTGAATGTTTACAGCGGGTCCTTGGGAATGTGTAAATGTTAACAGTGGGTCCCTGGGAGTGTGTAAATATTTACAGCGGGTCCCAGGGAGTGTGTGAATGTTTACAGCGAGACCCAGGGAGTGTGTAAATGTTTACAGTGGGTCCCAGGGAGTGTGTGAATGTTTACAGTGGGTCCCTGGGAGTGTGTAAATGTTTACAGCGGGTCCCAGGGAGTGTGTAAATGTTTACAGTGGGTCCCTGGGCGTGTGTAAATGTTTACAGTGGGTCCCTGGGAGTGTGTAAATGTTTACAGCGGGTCCCAGGGAGTGTGTAAATGTTTACAGCGGGTCCCAGAGAGTGTGTAAATGTTTACAGCGGGTCCCAGGGAGTGTGTAAATGTTTACAGTGGGCCCCAGGGAGTGTGTAAATGTTTACAGTGAGTCCCAGGGAGTGTGTAAATGTTTACAGTGGGTCCCAGGGAGTGTGTAAATGTTTACAGTGGGTCCCTGAGAATGTGTAAATGTTAACAGTGGGTCCCTGGGAATGTGTAAATGTTATCAGTGGGTCCCTGGGAGTGTGTAAATGTTTACAGCGGGTCTCAGTGAGTGTGTAAATGTTTACAGCGGGTCCCAGGGAGTGTGTGAATGTTTACAGTGGGTCCCAGGGAGTGTGTGAATGTATACAGTGGGTCCCTGGGAGTGTGTGAATGTTTACAGTAGGTCCCTGGGAGTGTGTGAATGTTTACAGTGGGTCCCAGGGAGTGTGTAAATGTTAACAGTGGGTCCCAGGGAGTGTGTGAATGTATACAGTGGGTCCCTGGGAGTGTGTGAATGTTTACAGTGGGTCCCAGGGAGTGTGTAAATGTTTACAGCGCGTCCCTGGGAGTGTGTAAATGTTTACAGTGGGTCCCTGGGAGTGTGTGAATGTTTACAGTGAGTCCCAAGGAGTGTGTCAATGTTTACAGCGGGTCCCAGGGAGTGTGTAAATGTTTACAGCGTGTCCCAGGGAGTGTGTAAATGTTTACAGTGGGTCGCAGGGAGTGTGTGAATGTTTACAGCGGGTCCCTGGGAGTGTGTAAATGTTTACAGCAGGTCCCAGGGTGTGTGTAAATGTTTACAGTGGGTCCCAGGGAGTGTGTGAATGTTTCCAGTGGATCCCTGGGAGTGTGTGAATGTTTACAGTGGGTCCAAGGGAGTGTGTAAATGTTTACAGCAGGTCCCAGGGTGTGTGTAAATGTTTACAGTGGGTCCCAGGGGGTGTGTGAATGTTTACAGTGGCTCCCAGGGAGTGTGCAAATGTTTACAGTGGGTCCCTGGGAGTGTGTGAATGTTTACAGCGGGGCCCAGAGAGTGTGTAAATGTTTACAGTGGGTCCCAGGGAGTGTGTGAATGTTTACAGTGGGTCCCTGGGAGTGTGTGAATGTTTACAGTGGGTCCCAGGGAGTGTGTAAATGTTTACAGAGGGTCCCAGGGAGTGTGTAAATGTTTACAGTGGGTCCCAGGGAGTGTGTGAATGTTTACGGTGGGTCCCAGGGAGTGTGTAAATGTTTACAGCGGGTCCCAGGGAGTGTGTGAATGTTTACAGTGTGTCCCAGGGAGTGTGTAAATGTTTACAGAGGGTCCCAGGGTGTGTGTAAATGTTTACAGCGTGTCCCAGGGAGTGTGTGAATGTTTACAGTGGGTCCCAGGGAGTGTGTAAATGTTTACAGAGGGTCCCAGGGAGTGTGTAAATGTTTACAGCGGGTCCCTGGGAGTGTGTGAATGTTTACAGTGGGTCCCAGGGAGTGTGTAAATGTTTACAGCGGGTCCCAGGGAGTGTGTAAAAGTTTACAGTGGGTCCCAGGGAGTGTGTAAATGTTTACAGCGGGTCCCAGGGAGTGTGTAAATGTTTACAGTGGGTCCCTGAGAATGTGTAAATGTTTACAGTGGGTCCCAGGGTGAGTGTAAATGTTTACAGTGGGTCCCAGGGAGTGTGTAAATGTTTACAGTGGGTCCCAGGGAGTGTGTAAATGTTTACAGTGGGTCCCTGGGAGCGTGTAAATGTATACAGTGGGTCCCAGGGAGTGTGTAAATGTTTACAGTGGGTCCCTGGAGTGTGTGAATGTTTACAGTGAGTCCCAGGGAGTGTGTAAATGTTTACAGTGGGTCCCAGGGAGTGTGTAAATGTTTACAGTGGGTCCCAGGGAGTGTGTAAATGTTTGCAGCGGGTCCCAGGGAGTGTGTAAATGTTTACAGCAGGTCCCAGGGTGTGTGTAAATGTTTACAGTGGGTCCCTGGGAGTGTGTAAATGTTTACAGTGGGTCCCTGGGAGTGTGTAAATGTTTACAGTGGGTCCCTGGGAGTGTGTAAATGTTTACAGCGGGTCCCAGGGAGTGTGTAAATGTTTACAGCGGGTCCCAGGGAGTGTGTAAATGTTTACAGTGGGTCCCAGGCAGTGTGTAAATGTTTACAGTGAGTCCCAGGGAGTGTGTAAATGTTTACAGTGGGTCCCAGGGAGTGTGTGAATGGTTACAGCGGGTCCCAAGGAGTGTGTAAATGTTTACAGTGGGTCCCAGGGAGTGTGTGAATGTTTACAGTGGATCCCAGGGAGTGTGTGAATGTATACAGTGGGTCCCTGGGAGTGTGTGAATGTTTACAGTGGGTCCCTGGGAATGTGTAAATGTTTACAGCGCGTCCCAGGGAGTGTGTAAATGTTTACAGCGCGTCCCAGGGAGTGTGTAAATGTTTACAGCGGGTACCGGGGGGGGTGTAAATGTTTACAGCGTGTCCCAGGGAGTGTGTGAATGTTTGCAGCGGGTCCCAGGGAGTGTGTAAATGTTCACAGTGGGTCCCAGGGAGAGTGTGAATGTTTACAGTGGGTCCCAGGGAGTGTGTGAATGTTTACAGCGGGTACCGGGGGGTGTGTAAATGTTTACAGTGTGTCCCAGGAAGTGTGTGAATGTTTACAGTGGGTCCCAGGGAGTGTGTGAATGTTTACAGTGGGTCCCTGGGAATGTGTAAATGTTAACAGTGGGTCCCTGGGAGTGTGTAAATATTTACAGCGGGTCCCAGGGAGTGTGTAAATGTTTACAGTGTGTCCCTGAGAGTGTGTGAATGTTTACAGTGGGTCCCAGGGAGTGTGTGAATGTTTACAGTGGGTCCCTGGGAGTATGTAAATATTTACAGCGGGTCCCAGGGAGTGTGTAAATGTTTACAGCGGGGCCCAGGGTGTGTGGATGTTTACAGTGGGTCCCTGGGAGTGTGTAAATGTTTACAGTGGGTCCCTGGGAGTGTGTAAATGTTAACAGTGGGTCCCAGGGAGTGTGTAAATGTTTACAGTGGGTCCCTGGGAGTGTGTAAATGTTAACAGTGGGTCCCTGGGAGTGTGTGAATGTTTACAGCGGGTCCTTGGGAATGTGTAAATGTTAACAGTGGGTCCCTGGGAGTGTGTAAATATTTACAGCGGGTCCCAGGGAGTGTGTGAATGTTTACAGCGGGACCCAGGGAGTGTGTAAATGTTTACAGTGGGTCCCAGGGAGTGTGTGAATGTTTACAGTGGGTCCCTGGGAGTGTGTAAATGTTTACAGCGGGTCCCAGGGAGTGTGTAAATGTTTACAGTGGGTCCCTGGGCGTGTGTAAATGTTTACAGTGGGTCCCTGGGAGTGTGTAAATGTTTACAGCGGGTCCCAGGGAGTGTGTAAATGTTTACAGCGGGTCCCAGAGAGTGTGTAAATGTTTACAGCGGGTCCCAGGGAGTGTGTAAATGTTTACAGTGGGCCCCAGGGAGTGTGTAAATGTTTACAGTGAGTCCCAGGGAGTGTGTAAATGTTTACAGTGGGTCCCAGGGAGTGTGTAAATGTTTACAGTGGGTCCCTGAGAATGTGTAAATGTTAACAGTGGGTCCCTGGGAATGTGTAAATGTTATCAGTGGGTCCCTGGGAGTGTGTAAATGTTTACAGCGGGTCTCAGTGAGTTTGTAAATGTTTACAGCGGGTCCCAGGGAGTGTGTGAATGTTTACAGTGGCTCCCAGGGAGTGTGCAAATGTTTACAGTAGGTCCCTGGGAGTGTGTAAATGTTTACAGCGTGTCCCAGGGAGTGTGTAAATGTTTACAGTGGGTCGCAGGGAGTGTGTGAATGTTTACAGCGGGTCCCAGGGAGTGTGTAAATGTTTACAGCGGGTCTCCGTGAGTGTGTAAATGTTTACAGAGGGTCTCCGTGAGTGTGTAAATGTTTACAGTGGGTCCCTGGGAGTGTGTGAATGTTTACAGTGAGTCCCAGGGAGTGTGTAAATGTTTACAGTGGGTCGCAGGGAGTGTGTGAATGTTTACAGCGGGTCCCTGGGAGTGTGTAAATGTTTACAGTGGGTCCCAGTGAGTGTGTGAATGTTTACAGTGGGGCCCAGGGAGTGTGTAAATGTTTACAGTGGGTCCCAGGGAGTGTGTGAATGTTTACAGTGGGTCCCTGGGAGTGTGTGAATGTTTACAGTGGGTCCCAGGGAGTGTGTAAATGTTTACAGAGGGTCCCAAGGTGTGCGTAAATGTTTACAGTGGGTCCCTGGGAGTGTGTGAATGTTTACAGTGGGTCCCTGGGAGTGTGTGAATGTTTACAGTGGGGCCCAGGGAGTGTGTGAATGTTTACAGTGGGGCCCAGGGAGTGTGTGAATGTTTACAGCAGGTCCCAGGGAGTGTATGAATGTTTACAGTGGGTCCCTGGGAGTGTGTGAATGTTTACAGTGGGTCCCAGGGAGTGTGTGAATGTTTACAGCGGGGCCCAGGGAGTGTGTAAATGTTTACAGTGGGTCCCAGGGAGTGCGTGAATGTTTACAGTGGGTCCCTGGGAGTGTGTGAATGTTTACAGTGGGTCCCAGTGAGTGTGTGAATGTTTACAGTGCGGCCCAGGGAGTGTGTGAATGTTTACAGCGGGTCCCAGGGAGTGTATGAATGTTTACAGTGGGTCCCTGGGAGTGTGTGAATGTTTACAGTGGGTCCCAGGGAGTGTGTGAATGTTTACAGCGGGGCCCAGGGAGTGTGTAAATGTTTACAGTGGGTCCCAGGGAGTGTGTGAATGTTTACAGTGGGTCCCAGGGAGTGTGTGAATGTTTACAGTGGGTCCCTGGGAGTGTGTGAATGTTTACAGTGGGTCCCAGGGAGTGTGTAAATGTTTACAGAGGGTCCCAGGGAGTGTGTAAATGTTTACAGTGGGTCCCAGGGAGTGTGTGAATGTTTACGGTGGGTCCCAGGGAGTGTGTAAATGTTTACAGCGGGTCCCAGGGAGTGTGTGAATGTTTACAGTGTGTCCCAGGGAGTGTGTAAATGTTTACAGAGGGTCCCAGGGTGTGTGTAAATGTTTACAGCGGGTCCCAGGGAGTGTGTGAATGTTTACAGTGGGTCCCAGGGAGTGTGTAAATGTTTACAGAGGGTCCCAGGGAGTGTGTAAATGTTTACAGCGGGTCCCTGGGAGTGTGTGAATGTTTACAGTGGGTCCCAGGGAGTGTGTAAATGTTTACAGCGGGTCCCAGGGAGTGTGTAAAAGTTTACAGTGGGTCCCAGGGAGTGTGTAAATGTTTACAGCGGGTCCCAGGGAGTGTGTAAATGTTTACAGTGGGTCCCTGAGAATGTGTAAATGTTAACAGTGGGTCCCTGGGAGTGTGTAAATGTTAACAGTGGGTCCCTGGGAATGTGTGAATGTTTACAGTGGGTCCCAGGGAGTGTGTAAATGTTAACAGTGGGTCCCTGGGAGTGTGTAAATGTTAACAGTGGGTCCCTGGGAATGTGTAAATGTTAACAGCGGGTCCCTGGGAGTGTGTAAATGTTTACAGCGGGTCCCAGGGAGTGTGTAAATGTTTACAGTGGGTCCCAGTGAGTGTGTAAATGTTTGCAGCGGGTCCCAGGGAGTGTGTAAATGTTTACAGCGTGTCCCAGGGTGAGTGTAAATGTTTACAGTGGGTCCCAGGGAGTGTGTAAATGTTAACAGTGGGTCCCAGGGAGTGTGTGAATGTTTACAGTGGGTCCCAGGGTGAGTGTAAATGTTTACAGTGGGTCCCAGGGAGTGTGTAAATGTTTACAGTGGGTCCCAGGGAGTGTGTAAATGTTTACAGTGGGTCCCTGGGAGCGTGTAAATGTTTACAGTGGGTCCCAGGGAGTGTGTAAATGTTTACAGTGGGTCCCTGGAGTGTGTGAATGTTTACAGTGAGTCCCAGGGAGTGTGTAAATGTTTACAGTGGGTCCCAGGGAGTGTGTAAATGTTTACAGTGGGTCCCAGGGAGTGTGTAAATGTTTACAGCAGGTCCCAGGGAGTGTGTAAATGTTTACAGTGGGTCCCTGGGAGTGTGTAAATGTTTACAGTGGGTCCCTGGGAGTGTGTAAATGTTTACAGCGGGTCCCTGGGAGTGTGTAAATGTTTACAGCGGGTCCCAGGGAGTGTGTAAATGTTTACAGCGGGTCCCAGGGAGTGTGTAAATGTTTACAGTGGGTCCCAGGGAGTGTGTAAATGTTTACAGTGAGTCCCAGGGAGTGTGTAAATGTTTACAGTGGGTCCCAGGGAGTGTGTGAATGGTTACAGCGGGTCCCAGGGAGTGTGTAAATGTTTACAGTGGGTCCCAGGGAGTGTGTGAATGTTTACAGTGGGTCCCAGGGAGTGTGTGAATGTATACAGTGGGTCCCTGGGAGTGTGTGAATGTTTACAGTGGGTCCCTGGGAGTGTGTAAATGTTTACAGCGCGTCCCAGGGAGTGTGTGAATGTTTACAGTGGGTCCCAGGGAGTGTGTGAATGTTTACAGCGGGTACCAGGGGGTGTGTGAATGTTTACAGTGGGTCCCAGGGAGTGTGTGAATGTTTACAGCGGGTCCCAGGGAGTGTGTGAATGTTTACAGCGGGTCCCAGGGAGTGTGTGAATGTTTACAGCGGGTCCCAGGGAGTGTGTGAATGTTTACAGTGGGTCCCTGGGGGTGTGGATGTCTTCAGTGACTGACTCAGCTCTTTTCATTTAAGAGCCTGACATGGGCATTGATCTTGGACCTCGGGTCTGTACGGTGTAATGGTATACAGCTCCCAGCTGTGGGGTGATGACACTGATGATCATTGTTGGGGCAGGTTTGGAACCACATTTGACTTTGGGCTTTTCTTGTTTTGCAGGTCATTCAGAAGCTGGTCTTCCCGTTCAGCCGCATGAATTACAAACCTGCCAATGAAGCCAAATTCTTTGAAAAGCTGGAATCAGTGCTGGAAATCAAAGCCATGAACTCGCCCCTGGCCACAGTCAATATCTTCATGTCCATGTTCCAACTGGGACACTTCCCAGGAGCTATACTCGACCGAGTCTTCTCCACTGCTTTCATCAACAATGTGATGAGTATGAGTCCACTTTATAACTCCTGTAGGGTGAAGGGATGAAATCTTCCTCAGGGTGGGAGTGGGAAGGGGCAGTGAACAAACTGGCTGGATGATGGCTGATGGCATATTCTCACAGAGCTGGGGTGTGGTTAGTTAACACCATGTAAAACGCCCAAAAACGGTTAATCTCTCGAATTACTGATCACAAACTCTCCCCATCAGTAATGGCCCACTTCAGAGTCCTGGTCAGTTCTGTAACCTCCTCCACCTCGAAGGAATTTCAGGGGCAATAAATGATGGCCAAGCCAGCAACGCCCACATCTGTGAAAGAGTAAAAGAAGCCTCTCTCCAGCCAGCGTTAAGTCAGCTCCCCTGGAGTCCCAGCATCACCATTCTGCTGGGAACTTCTTCATTGCTTCACAATCCTCAATTTGAGGAACTCTGAATTGCTTCCGCGGTCACCTCTGGAGCTCTGTGTAAATCCATCACCCTGGGATCTTGACAACTCTGTAAATCCCCCACTCTGGAATCCTGACAGTAACTGTGTGAGTCCCTCACTCTGGATCCATGACAGTAACTGTGCAAATCTCTCACTCTGGAATCCTGACAGTAACTGTGTAAATCCCTCACTCTGGATCCATGACAGTAACTGTGCAAATCCCTCACTCTGGAATCTGGACAGTAACTGTGTAAATCCCTCACTCTGGAATCCTGACAGTAACTGTGTAAATCCCTCACTCTGGAATCCTGACAGTAACTGTGTAAATCCCTCACTCTGGAATCCTGACAGTAACTGTAAATCCCTCACTCTGGAATCCTGACAGTGACTGTGTAAATCCCTCACTCTGGAACCGTGATAGTAACTGTGTAAATCTCTCACGCTGGAATCCTGACAGTAACGGTGTAAATCCCTCACTCTGGAATCCTGACAGTAACTGTGTGAATCCCTCACTCTGGAATCCTGACAGTGACTGTGTAAATCCCTCACTCTGGAACCGTGATAGTAACTGTGTAAATCTCTCACTCTGGAACCCTGACAGTAACTGTTTAAATCCCTCACTCTGGAATCTGGACGGTAACTGTGTAAATCCCTCACTCTGGAATCCTGACTGTAACTGTGTAAATCCCTCACTCTGGAATCCTGACAGTAACTGTAAATCCCTCACCCTGGAATCCTGACAGTAACTGTGTGAATCCCTCACTCTGGAACCCTGACAGTGACTGTGTAAATCCCTCACTCTGGAACCGTGATAGTAACTGTGTAAATCTCTCACTCTGGAACCCTGACAGTAACTGTGTAAATCCCTCACTCTGGAATCCTGACAGTGACTGTGTAAATCCCTCACTCTGGAATCCTGACAGTAACTGTAAATCCCTCACTCTGGAATCCTGACAGTAACTGTGTAAATCCCCCACTCTGGAACCATGATAGTAACTGTAAATCTCTCACTCTGGAATCCTGACAGTAACGGTGTAAATCCCTCACTCTGGAACCCTGACAGTAACTGTGTGAATCCCTCACTCTGGAATCTGGACAGTAACTGTGTAAATCCCTCACTCGGGAATCCTGACAGTAACTGTAAATCCCTCACTCTGGAATCCTGACAGTAACTGTGTGAATCCGTCACTCTGGAATCCTGACAGTAACTGTGTAAATCCCTCACTCTGGAATCTGGACAGTAACTGTGAATCCCTCACTCTGGAATCCTGACAGTAACTGTGTAAATCCCTCACTCTGGAATCCTGACAGTAACTGTGTAATTCCCTCACTCTGGAATCCTGACAGTAACTGTTTAAATCCCTCACTCTGGAATCTGGACAGTAACTGTGTAAATCCCTCACTCTGGAATCCTGACTGTAACTGTGTAAATCCCTCACTCTGGAATCCTGACAGTAACTGTAAATCCCCCACTCTGGAATCCTGACAGTAACTGTGTGAATCCCTCACTCTGGAACCCTGACAGTGACTGTGTAAATCCCTCACTCTGGAACCGTGATAGTAACTGTGTAAATCTCTCACTCTGGAACCCTGACAGTAACTGAGTAAATCCCTCACTCTGGAATCTGGACAGTAACTGTGTAAATCCCTCACTCTGGAATCCTGACAGTGACTGTGTAAATCCCTCACTCTGGAATCCTGACAGTAACTGTAAATCCCTCACTCTGGAATCCTGACAGTAACTGTGTAAATCCCCCACTCTGGAACCATGATAGTAACTGTAAATCTCTCACTCTGGAATCCTGACAGTAACGGTGTAAATCCCTCACTCTGGAACCCTGACAGTAACTGTGTGAATCCCTCACTCTGGAATCTGGACAGTAACTGTAAATCTCTCACTCTGGAATCCTGACAGTAACTGTGTGAATCCCTCACTCTGGAATCTGGACAGTAACTGTGTAAATCCATCACTCTGGAATCCTGACAGTAACTGTGTAAATCCCTCACTCGGGAATCCTGACAGTAACTGTAAATCCCTCACTCGGGAATCCTGACAGTAACTGTAAATCCCTCACTCTGGAATCTGGACAGTAACTGTGTAAATCCCTCACTCGGGAATCCTGACAGTAACTGTAAATCCCTCACTCTGGAATCCTTTTTTTTTTTTTAATAAATGTTTTATTGAAATTTTTTTCCCAAACAACAATTTTTCCCCTCTTACAAAGCAAACGCAACAATAACAATACAGAAATTTTAAACAATACACAAGTAACAAAACCCCTTTATCTTTGACCTAAACTAACCCCCCCCCCCCCCCCCCTCCCCCTGGGTTGCTGCTGCTGGTCATCTGTCTTCCCTCTAACGTTCCCCTAGGTAGTCGAGAAATGGCTGCCACCGCCTGGTGAACCCTTGAGCCGATCCTCTCAGGGCAAACTTTATCTGCTCCAGTTTAATGAACCCCGCCATATCATTTACCCAGGCCTCCAGTCCGGGGGGTTTCGCCTCCTTCCACATGAGTAGGATCCTGCGCCGGGCTACTAGGGACGCAAAGGCCACAACGTCGGCCTCTTTCGCCTCCTGCACTCCCGGCTCTTCCGCAACTCCAAATAGAGCTAACCCCCAGCCTGGTTTGACCCGGGCCTTCACCACCCGCGAAATCACTCCCGTCACTCCCTTCCAATACCCTTCCAGTGCCGGGCACGCCCAAAACATATGTGCGTGGTTTGCCGGGCTCCCGCCACACCTCCCACATTTGTCCTCCACTCCAAAGAACCTGCTCAATCTTGCTCCCGTTATGTGTGCTCTATGTAGCACCTTAAATTGAATCAGGCTAAGCCTGGCGCATGAGGAAGAGGAATTTACCCTGCTTAGGGCATCAGCCCACATACCCTCCTCTATCTCCTCCCCTAGTTCTTCTTCCCACTTTCCTTTTAGTTCGCCCACCGACTCCTCCCCCTCTTCCCTCATCTCTCGATAAATCTCTGACACCTTGCCCTCTCCGACCCACACCCCTGAAAGCACCCTGTCCTGTATCCCCTGTGTCGGGAGCAATGGAAATTCCCTCACCTGTTGTCTAGTAAATGCCCTCACCTGCATATATCTCAAGAAATTTCCCCGGGGCAACTTATACTTTTCCTCCAATGCTCCCAAGCTCGCAAAAGTCCCATCTATAAATAAATCTCCCACCCTCCTAATTCCCAACTGGAACCAGCTCTGAAATCCTCCATCCATTCTTCCTGGGGCGAACCTATGGTTGTTCCTGATTGGGGACCCCACCAGGGCTCCCCGCACCCCTCTGCTCACTCTGGAATCCTGACAGTAACTGTGTGAATCCGTCACTCTGGAATCCTGACAGTAACTGTGTAAATCCCTCACTCTGGAATCTGGACAGTAACTGTGAATCCCTCACTCTGGAATCCTGACAGTAACTGTGTAAATCCCTCACTCTGGAATCCTGACAGTAACTGTGTAATTCCCTCACTCTGGAATCCTGACAGTAACTGTTTAAATCCCTCACTCTGGAATCTGGACAGTAACTGTGTAAATCCCTCACTCTGGAATCCTGACTGTAACTGTGTAAATCCCTCACTCTGGAATCCTGACAGTAACTGTAAATCCCCCACTCTGGAATCCTGACAGTAACGGTGTAAATCCCTCACTCTGGAACCCTGACAGTAACTGTGTGAATCCCTCACTCTGGAATCTGGACAGTAACTGTAAATCCCTCACTCTGGAATCCTGACAGTAACTGTGAATCCTTCACTCTGGAATCCTGACAGTAACTGTGTAAATCCCTCACTCTGGAATCCTGACGGTAACTGTGTAAATCCCTCACTCTGGAATCCTGACAGTAACTGTGTAAATCCCTCACTCTGGAACCCTGACAGGAACTGTGTAAATCCCTCACTCTGGAATCGTGACAGTAACTGTGTAAATCCCTCACTCTGGAATCGTGACAGTAACTGTGTAAATCCCTCACTCTGGGATCCTGACAGTAACTGTGTAAATCCCTCACTCTGGAATCCTGACAGTTAGTGTGTAAATCCCTCACTCTGGAACCGTGATAGTAACTGTGTGTAAATCTCACTCTGGAACCATGACAGTAACGGTGTAAATCCCTCACTCTGGAACCCTGACAGTAACTGTGTGAATCCCTCACTCTGGAATCAGGACAGTAACTGTAAATCCCTCACTCTGGAATCCTGACAGTAACTGTGTGAATCTGTCACTCTGGAATCCTGACAGTAACTGTGTAAATCCCTCACTCTGGAATCTGGACAGTAACTGTGAATCCCTCACTCTGGAATCCTGACAGTAACTGTGTAAATCCCTCACTCTGGAATCCTGACAGTAACTGTGTAAATCCCTCACTCTGGAATCCTGACAGTAACTGTGTAAATCCCTCACTCTGGAACCCTGACAGGAACTGTGTAAATCCCTCACTCTGGAATCGTGACAGTAACTGTGTAAATCCCTCACTCTGGAATCGTGACAGTAACTGTGTAAATCCCTCACTCTGGAATCCTGACAGTAACTGTGTAAAACCCTCACTCTGGAATCCTGACAGTAATTGTGTAAATCCCTCACTCTGGAATCCTGACAGTAACTGTGTAAATCCCTCACTCTGGAATCCTGACAGTAACTGTGTAAATCCCTCACTCTGGAATCTGGACAGTAACTGTGTGAATCCCCCACTCTGGAATCCTGACAGTAACTGTGTGAGTCCCTCACTCTGGATCCATGACAGTAACTGTGCAAATCTCTCACTCTGGAATCCTGACAGTAACTGTGTAAATCCCTCACTCTGGAATCCTGACAGTAACTGTGTGAATCCCTCACTCTGGAATCCTGACAGTAACTGTGTAAATCCCTCACTCTGGAACCTGGACAGTGACTGTGTGAATCCCTCACTCTGGGATCCTGACAGTAACTGTATAAATCCCTCACTCTGGAATCCGGACAGTAACTGTGTAAATCCCTCACTCTGGAATCCTGACAGTAACTGTAAATCCCTCACTCTGGAACCTGGACAGTAACTGTGTAAATCCCTCACTCTGGAATCCTGACAGTAACTGTGTGAATCCCTCACTCTGGAATCCTGACAGTAACTGTGTAAATCCCTCACTCTGGAACCTGGACAGTAACTGTGTGAATCCCTCACTCTGGAACCGTGATAGTAACTGTGTAAATCTCTCAGTCTGGAACCCTGACAGTAACTGTGTAAATCCCTCACTCTGGAATCTGGACAGTAACTGTGTAAAACCCTCACTCTGGAATCCTGACAGTAACTGTGTAAATCCCTCACTCTGGAATCCTGACAGTAACTGTGTAAATCCCTCACTCTGGAATCCTGACAGTAACTGTGTAAATCCCTCACTATTGAATCTGGACAGTAACTGTGTGAATCCCTCACTCTGGAATCCTGACAGTAACTGTGTAAATCCCTCACTCTGGAACCGACAGTAACTGTGTAAATCCCTCACTCTTGAATCTGGACAGTAACTGTGTAAATCCCTCACTCTGGAATCCTGACAGTAACTGTGTAAATCCCTCACTCTGGAATCCTGACAGTAACTGTGTAAATCCCTCACTCTGGAATCCTGACAGTAACTGTGTAAATCCCTCACTCTGGTATCTGGATAGTAACTGTGTAAATCCCTCACTCTTGAATCTGGACAGTAACTGTATAAATCCCTCACTCTGGAATCCTGACAGTAACTGTGTAAATCCCTCACTCTGGAATCCTGACAGTAACTGTAAATCCCTCACTCTGGAACCTGGACAGTAACTGTATAAATCCCTCACTCTTGAATCTGGACAGTCACTGTATAAATCCCTCACTCTGGAATCCTGACAGTAACTGTGTAAATCCCTCACTCTGGAATCCTGACAGTAACTGTATAAATCCCTCACTCTGGAATCCTGACAGTAACTGTGTAAATCCCTCACTCTGGAATCCTGACAGTGACTGTGTAAATCCCTCACTCTGGAATCCTGACAGTAACTGTGTAAATCCCTCACTCTGGAATCCTGACAGTAACTGTGTAAATCCCTCACTCTGGAACCCTGACAGTAACTGTGTAAATCCCTCACTCTGGTATCTGGATAGTAACTGTGTAAATCCCTCACTCTTGAATCTGGACAGTAACTGTATAAATTCCTCACTCTGGAATCCTGACAGTAACTGTAAATCCCTCACTCTGGAACCTGGACAGTAACTGGATAAATCCCTCACTCTTGAATCTGGACAGTAACTGTATAAATCCCTCACTCTGGAATCCTGACAGTAACTGTGTAAATCCCTCACTCTGGAATCCTGACAGTAACTGTATAAATCCCTCACTCTGGAATCCTGACAGTAACTGTGTAAATCCCTCACTCTGGAATCCTGACAGTAACTGTATAAATCCCTCACTCTGGAATCCTGACAGTAACGGTGTAAATCCCTCTCTCTGGAATCCTGACAGTAACTGTGTAAATCCCTCACTTGGAATCCTGACAGTAACTGTGTAAATCCCTCACTCTGGAATCCTGACAGTAACTGTGTAAATCCCTCACTCTGGAATCCTGACAGTAACTGTAAATCCCTCACTCTGGAACCGTGATAGTAACTGTGTAAATCCCTCACTCTGGAATCCTGCCAGTGACTGTGTAAATCCCTCACTCTGGAACCTGGACAGTAACTGTATAAATCCCTCACTCTGGAATCCTGACAGTGACTGTGTAAATCCCTCACTCTGGAACCTGGACAGTAACTGTGTAAATCCCTCACTCTGGAATCCTGACAGTAACGGTGTGAATCCCTCACTCTGGAATCCTGACAGTAACTGTGTGAATCCCTCACTCTGGAATCCTGACAGTAACTGTGTGAATCCGTCAGTCTGGAATCTGGACAGTAATTGTGTGAATCCATCACTCTGGAATCCTGACAGTAACGGTGTAAATCCCTCACTCTGGAATCCTGACAGTAACGGTGTAAATCCCTCACTCTGGAATCCTGACAGTAACTGTGTAAATCCCTCACTCTGGAACCCTGACAGGAACTGTGTAAATCCCTCACTCTGGAATCCTGACAGTAAATGTGTAAATCCCTCACTCTGGAATCTGGACAGTAACTGTGTAAATCCCTCACTCTGGGATCCTGACAGTAACTGTATAAATCCCTCACTCTGGAATCCTGACAGTAACTGTGTAAATCCCTCACTCTGGGATCTGGACAGTAACTGTGTGAATCCCTCACTTTGGAATCCTGACTGTAACTGTGTAAATCCCTCACGCTCCAGTCCTGAGCTGGAATACCAGTTGTTGTACCATTCCCTTTGTTTTTGCAGACAGTCCCTATGGGTTGATAGTTCGCCGATACTTGTCACTGCTCGATGCTGCGGTGGAGCTGGAACATCTTGACTACAAGGGTCCTCGGCTGGAGGACAGGTACAAAGTGATGATGTTTGACCGCGTGCTGACTGCAGATGAGGTCAACAGGAAGTACAGGTCAGTCTCACTCTGAGCTTCACTAGGAACTCGATCCTTTCCAGGACTTATTAACGAATCATTAAACTTTCATACTTTCTGCACGCTCTCGGTGAGAAAACCAACATGAGGAAAACAACCTCCCTGATGGATCATGGGTGGAAATTTCCCAAAACATGCTAAGATGTCTGGTCCTGACTGAAAACCAGAACGTTTCTCCCCAGAGAGAACGCCAGGTTTTCTCTCCAGATCTTCTGACACTTTGTCAAAAGCGCAGGGGGCCGTTTTCTGTAATCCTTTTATCTCGTGCCCTAAACAGTGTTGCGCAATCTCTCCGAGCTCCCATCTATCACAGACCTCGTATTCTGCACCACCTGCCCTCCCTCTTTTCTAACAATATAAAATTCATCACGTTCCTCGGACTAGAAACGTTAACTCTGTTTTTCTCTGCACAGGTGCTGCCCGACCTGCATCTTCTGTTTCCATTTCAGAATTCCAGCCTCTGCAGTATTTTTCTTTTATTTGTTTAGCAAGAGTCCAATCAGGAAATCACATCTAATGTTAAACTTTGTCTTCAGTTTTGCAAGCACGGGCTGGTTGGGTTTAGTATTTAGCCTGTTGAGACCAGCCGCGGGGTTGTGCTGTTTTATGTGATTTGCCAGTTGTTGGAACATACGGCCTACATTCCTGGCCTCACACTGACATTAATTAACACTCCTCACTTATACTTACTTGTGTGATAGGCTGAAAGTCATCTCGACTTGACGACAGTATCCTGTTTGTGGAGAATACCACTCGTGCTGCTACTGCATGGTAACAGTGTGAAATGGGTGTTGCTCAAATTTCTGAGGCACCTCCTCCTTCCAGGCTGACTGGGCACTTTTCAGGATTGAAAGTGGCAGCCTTGGGCCCACTCATGAGTTTGTGCAATATGCAGCGAGCAATGATCTGGTCAGGGTAGCCGTTATCTCACAGGGTGGCTGTGATGTCCTATTGCAGCATCAAGCTAGCACAATGAGCCAATGGCTCGGACACGATTTACAAGGTTGCCGATAAGGTAAATTTTACACTGCCTGGAACTGTAGGAATCCGAACAGGTAAATGGACCAGTGAAAGCCTCCATCAGACAGTAATAGAGAATCCATTGGCAGATTTCTCAATGAGCGCATTGAGGAAAGGTGAATTTGTGCGCATGATGCAGCCCATTAAGATCATTGGGATGTGTAAGGAATGATGACTCCTGATGACTACAAGACAAAAGGTTTAGACAACAAGGGTTCAGTAATACTCTAGTTCTGTACTATGAACATACATGTGAACATGTGAGTTAGGAGCAGGAGTAGGCCACTCGGCCCTTCGAGCCATTCAAGAAAATCATGACTGATCTGACTGTAACCTCGAGTCCACATTCCTGCCAACCCCAATAACCTTTCACCCCCTTGTTTATCAAGAATCTATTTCGTTCTGCCTTGAAAATGTTCAAAAATTCTGCTCCCACTGGCTTTTGAGGAAGAGAGCTCCAAGATGCATAGGATAAGTGAACATCTGTAATTTTGGGTGAATTTAATCTACATATAAATTTGAGAAATCAAATTGGTAATAGTGTCGTATAGGAGTAATTATTGCAATATGTACACAATGGTTTTCTGGAATACGTAGAGGAACCAACCAGAGAACAGGCTAGACTGGGTATTGTGTAATGAGAAAGGAATCATTGACAACCTAATTGTACGAGGCCCCCTGGGGATGAGCGACCATAACATGATACAATTGTTCATTAAGTTAGAGAGTGACATTATTGATTCTGAGACTGGGGTCCTGAATCTTAATAAAGGAAACTACAATGGTATGAGGCACAACTTGGCTATGATGAATTGGGGAACGTTACTTAAAAGAGATGATGGTGGATAGGCAATGGCAAACATTCTGCTAAGATCCCGGACCAGACCCCAACATTTGTTGGGATACCGGACAAGAACCCCAAACACTCTTTGTTTTATTTGTAAAAATATGAGGAAAGGATATTTCACTCCAGGAGTGATTCCACTGATGAATAAGTATATGATGTATTAAAACAAACTTGATTATTGACACAGGATTAAACTACATGAACATCATAGAAAATAGCTTACAATTAACAGTTAAATAATTCTTAACAATAAAAGGAAACACTTTACCTTCTAACTGATACTTTATCTCCAATTAATAAAAGCCCATCAGCGGCCAAAAGCCACTTATAAATAAAGTTTGCAAAAACTTTCTATCCTCTGGATTGAGATTTCTTGGAAATACTGCTTGAAAAGAGAGTGAAGCCCTTTCAGACACCAGCTGCAAGTGTTGCTGTCTGTGTCAGACAACTGCTTAACCTGACAGCCTTTGGCAAAAGCTCCTGCTCAGCTTCAAGCTCCAAGCAAAACTGAAAGCTAAACTGTTTGCTGAAGACCTGGCTCCTCCCATTAATTGCATCATTATATCCCACTCATCCCCTGACCTGCTTACATAGAATCCCTACAGTGCAGAAGGAGGCAATTCGGCCCATCGAGTCTGCACCAACCCTTGGAAAGCCCACTTAAGCCCACGCCT
Source organism: Scyliorhinus torazame (assembly GCF_047496885.1). Classification (NCBI taxonomy): domain Eukaryota; kingdom Metazoa; phylum Chordata; class Chondrichthyes; order Carcharhiniformes; family Scyliorhinidae; genus Scyliorhinus; species Scyliorhinus torazame. The sequence continues at coordinate 251,639,012 of NC_092717.1, forward strand.
CTCCCCTATCCCTGTAATCCCACCTAACCTTTTGGACACTCGGGCAATTTTGCATGGCCAATCCACCTAACCACATCTTTTATCTAAGCCTAAACACAATGTTTCAAATTCTCTACTCCCCAGGAATCTCGAGCAATCCTAACAAACACACGTGGTTGGAATGAATCACAGAATGATTTGGGGAAATTGATGTGATTGAAGGCTGATATATCCCCAGGGCCACATCATCTACACTCCTAGAACTTTGTACATTGGATTCTTCCCGTACATGTCAGTTTCCGGATCACTCATGTGTTTTTTGCTCAAATGCCCCCCAAAGGAACCCCCCATTCCCCTCCCCTCCCCCCACGAACGTTATCCCCCCCACCCCCCCTGGGTTGCTGTTGCTGCTGTCCGACGTTCCTCTAATGCTCCGCGAGATGGTCTAGGAACGGTTGCCACCGCCTGGAGAACCTCTGCGCAGACCCTCTCAAGGCAAACTTTATCCTTTCCAACTTGATAAACTCTGCCATGTCATTTATCCAGGCCTCCACGCTGGGGGCTTCGCCTCCTCCCACATTAGCAAGATCCTTCGACGGGCTACTAGGGACGCGAATGCCGGCCCCTTTCGCCTCCTGCACTCCCGGCTCGTCCACTACTCCAAATATTGCTAGCCCCCATCTTGGCTTGACCCGGACTTTCACCATCTGAGATATTGCTCCCGCCACTCCTCTCCAGAACCTCTCTAGTGCCGGGCATGACCAAAACATATGGACATGGTTCGCCGGACTTCCTGAGCACCTCCCACATCTGTCCTCCACCCCAAAGAACCTACTCAGCCTCGCCCCCGTCATATGCGCTCGATGAACCACCTTAAATTGTATCAGGCTAAGCCTGGCACACGAGGAAGAGGAATTAACTCTACTTAGGGCATCAGCCCATAGCCCCTCCTCAATCTCCTCCCCCCAACTCCTCTTCCCATTTACCCTTCAGCTCCTCTACCAAAGCCTCCCCCTCTTCTTTCATCTCCTGGTATATCGCCAATACCTTGCCCTCTCCAACCCATACGCCCGAAATTCCCTCACTTGCCGCCTCACAAACGCCCTCACTTGCATGTACCTGAAAACGTTTCCCGGGGGTAGCCCAAACTTCTCCTCCAGCGCCCCAAAGCTCGCAAAGGTCCCGTCAATGAACAGGTCCCCCAATCTTCTAATCCCTGCCCGTGCCAGCTCTGAAACCCCCCGTCCATCCTTCCTGGGACAAACCGATGGTTGTGTCTGATTGGGGCCCACACCGAAGCTCCCGTCGCACCCCTATGCCGTCTCCACTGCCCCCAGATGTTTAGCGTTGCCGCCACCACCGGGCTCGTGGTGTACCTTGTTGGCGAGAGCGGCAGCGGTGCCGTCACAAGCGCCCCCAGGCTCGTTCCTTTGCAGGACGCCATCTCCAACCTCTTCCATGTTGCCCCCTCTCCCTCCATCACCCACTTACGGATCATTGCCACGTTGGCTGCCTAATAGTAACCACCCAGGTTTGGCAACGCCAACCCTCCTCTATCTCTGCTACGCTCCAGGAACCCCCTCCTTACCCTCAGGGTCTTGCTCGCCCACACAAATCCCATAATGCTCCTGCTTAACCTCTTAAAGAAGGCCTTAGTAATTATAATTGGGAGGCATTGGAATACAAAAAGAAACCTCGGGAGGACCACCATTTTAACCGACTGTACCCTACCCGCCAGCGAGAGTGGCAACATGTCCCATCTTTTAAAATCCTCCTCCAGCTGTTCCACCAACCGCGTCAAATTAAGTTTGTGCAGTGCCCCCCAGCTCCTAGCTACCTGAATCCCCAAGTATCGAAAGCTCCTTTCCGCCCTCCTCAACGGTAGGTCGTCTATCCCTCTTCCCTGGTCCCCCGGATGGATAACAAAGAGCTCACTCTTTCCCACATTGAGCTTATAGCCCGAAAAGTCTCCAAACTCCCGTAGGATCTGCATAACCTCGACCATCCCCTCCACTGGATCCGTCACATACAGCAACAGGTCGTCTGCATACAGCGACACTCGATGGTTCTCTCCCCCTCGAACCACCCCCTTCCATTTCCCCAACTCCCTTAACGCCATGGCCAAAGGTTCAATTGCTAATGCAAACAGCAGAGGGGACAGGGGCCACCCCTGCCTCGTCCCTCGGTACAGCCGGAAATACTCCGACCTCCGCCGGTTCGTGACCACACTCGCCACCGGGGCTTCATACAGGAGCTTAACCCATCTAATAAACCCTGCCCCGAACCCAAACCTCCTCAACACTTCCCAGAGATACTCCTACTCTACCCGATCAAAGGCCTTCTCCGCGTCCATGGCTGTCATTATCTCCGCTTCTCCCTCCACCGATGGCATCATTATAACATTTAGGAGCCTTCGCACATTAGTGTTTAACTGCCTACCCTTTACGAATCCCGTCTGGTCCTCGTGAATCACCCCCGGGACACAGTCCTCAATCCTCGTGGCCAACATTTTTGCCAGCAGCTTAGCATCTACATTAAGGAGCGAGATCGGTCTATATGACCCACATTGCAGTGGGTCCTTATCCCGTTTCAAGATCAAATAGATCGCCGCCTCCGACATTGTCGGGGGCAGGGTCCCCCCCTCCCTTGCTTCATTGAAGGTCCTTACCAGCAACGGGGCTAACAGGTCTACATACTTCCTGTAAAACTCCACCGGGAACCCATCCGGCCCCGGGGCCTTCTCTGCCTGCATACTCCCCAGTCCTTTAACCAGCTCCTCCACCCCAATTGGCGCCCCCAAACCAGCCACCTCCTGCTCCTCCACCCTTGGGAACCTCAATTGGTCCAAGAATCGCCACATCACCTCTTTCCCCCCTGGGGGCTGGGACCTATACAGCTCCTTGTAAAAGGCCTTAAAAACCTCATTCACTTTCCCCGCACTCCGCACCTTAGTTCCCCTGCCATCTTTGACTCCGCCTATTTCCCTCGCTGCCATCCTCTTACGGAGCTGATGTGCCAGCATCCGACTCGCCTTCTCCCCATATTCATATATCGCCCACTGTGCCTCTGCCTTCCCTGTGGTCAACAGGTCGAACTCCGTCTGGAGACTTCGTCTCTCCCTGAGTAGTCCCTCATCAGGAGCCTCTGCATAGCTCCTGTCCACCCTTAAAATCTCCCCCACTAACCTCTCCCTTTCCCTACCCTCTCTCTTCACCCTATGAGCCCTGATGGAGAGTAGCTCTACCCTGACCACCGCCTTCAACGCCTCCCATACTACTCCCACCTGCACCTCCCCGTTGTCATTGGCCTCCAGATACCTTTCAATACACCCCCGCACCCTCCCGCACACTTCCTCGTCTGCCAGCAGTCCCACATCCAACCTCCACAGCGGGCGTTGGTCCCTCTTCTCCCCCAGCTCTAACTCCACCCAATGCGGGGCAGAGTCTGAAATGGGTATGGCCGAATACTCCATTCCCTCCACTTTCGGGATCAGTGCCCTGCCCAGAACAAAAAAATCTATCCTGGAGTAGGCCTTATGTACGTGGGAGGAAAAAGAAAATTCTCTGGCCAAAGGCCTGGCAAATCTCCACGGATCTACTCCCCCCATCTGGTCCATGAACCCCCTAAGCACCTTGGCCGCCGCCGGCCTCTTCCCCGTCCTAGATCTGGAGCGATCCAGTGCTGGGTCCAGCACCGTGTTAAAATCCCCACCCATTATCAAGCTCCCTACCTCCAGGTCTGGAATACGCCCCAACATCCGTTTCATGAATCCAGCATCGTCCTAGTTCGGGGCACATACATTCACCAGTACCACCTCCGTCCCCTGCAACCTACCACTCACCATCACGTATCGGCCTCCCTTGTCCGCTACTATGTTCTTGGCCTCAAACGACACCCGCTTTCCCACCAGTATTGCCACCCACACTCCTTAATTACTTAAGGAAGTGGCCCTAGAAATAGTGGATGTATTGGTGGTCATCTTCCCAAGATTCTATAGAACCTAGAATTATTCCTACAGATTGGAGGGTAGTTAATGTAACTCCACTATTTAAAAGTGGGGGGGGGGGGAGAGAAAACTGGGAATTATAGACCAGTAAGCCTGATGTCAGTAGTGGGGAAAATTCTAGAGACCATTATCAAAGACTTAATAACAGAGCACTTGAGGGGAAAAAGAAGTGACAGGATCGGACAGCATGGATTAATGAAGGAGAAATCATGCTTAATAAATCTACTGGAATTCTTCGAGGATGTAATAATAGAGTAGATATGGGGAAGCCAGTGGATGTGGTTGATTTGGACTTTTAGAAGGCTTTCGACAAGGTCTGACATATGAGATTGTCGTGTAAAATGAAAGTGCATGGGATTCTGGGGTAGCGTATTGAGATGGATAGAAAGCGGGATGACACGGGAAACAAAGAGTAGGAATAAGTGGGTCTTTTTCCAATTGGCCGCCAGTGATTAGTTGAGGACCATAGGGTTCGGTGCTGGGTGATCACAGATATTCACAACACAAAGCTGGGTGGGAGGGTGAGCTGTGAGGAGGATGCAGAGATGCTTCAGCGGGATTTGGACAGGCTGAGTGAGTGGGTGAATGAATGGCAGATGCAGTATAATGTGGATAAATGTGACGTTATTCACTTTGATAGGAAAAACAGGAAGGCAGATTATTATCTGAATGGCTATAGATTGAGAGAGGGGAATGTGCAATGAGACCTGGGTGTCCTCGTACACCAGTCGCTGACCGTAAGCACGCAGTTACAGCAGGGAGTAAAGAAGGCCTTCATAGTGAGAGGATTTGAGTACAGGAGCAGGGATGTGTTGCTGCAATTATACAGGGCTTTGGCGAGGCCACACCTGGAGTATTGTGGGCAGTTTTGGTCTCCTTCTCTGAGGAAGGATGTTCTTGCTCTAGCGGGAGTGCAGCCAAGGTTTACCAGACTGATTCCTGGGCTGGCAGGACTGATGTACGAGGATAGATTGAGTTGATATGATGAGTCTGAAAATTTCAGATGTATTGTCTGTATTTGGTGTGTTGCTCTTTCTAGCTTTATTCTATTTGCTCTGTTTCGGTCACCTTTGCTCATGAGTCGCCAGGTATCTTTATGATACCACCACGTGGTTCAAGTTCAGGTTATGATTAATAACACAGCACACCACTAAGTAAGGATTAAAACAACGGTCATTTATTATATACAACAAGCAATATTAATACCCTAATACTACTTTCTATATAACAAGCCTATCACTACTGGCCAATACTTAACTTAGGAAGAGCCCACCAGGTCAGGGAAACGAATGGCTTGTCCAATCAAATCTGGCCTGCGGGATTCAAAAGGCTGCTACAGGTCGGTGGCTAGGTGTCTCTACCGGATAGCGATCGTTGGATTCACACTCACTGCTACCGGTGGCTGGTCTTCCGAAGGTCTCGAGCAGGCGAAGATGAGAGAGAGAGAGATCGGAACTTGGACCTTTACTTTTATAGGGCCCAGGGGCTTCCCGCCTCCCGGGGCGGCCCTTGACCCTGAGTCCCAAGTGATTGGATTCTGTCCCCAGTCTCTGGGGTCGATGTGTCCAATGGTGAGGCGATTCCCCGATCGGGGGGTGGTCGCTCACCTGTCTTTGTTGCGGCCACTGCAGGCGCCGACAGGTCTGGCCCGGTATTCAATTGCTAATATGTTGCAATTGTTCCCGGGAATAGCCGATTTAACTGTGGATGTCTGAGTAGATTAGGTGTAAACAGTCCTGAATGAAACTGCGGATACCTGGGTTGATGGGCTGTTGATAGCCCTGAGTATCGATCTGGGCTACGTTCCCAGAGCTGAATATGCAAACCTGTCTGCAGCTGCCTGCTTGTGTCTTCTTGGCTGCTTTTCCCGGCAGTCTTTCGGGTTAGCCATTTTAAACTGGGTTTTGGCCAGATTAATCGGAGCGCAGCCATTTTACATGGCTACAGGTGCAGTCAGGGGTAAAAGCCGGTTTAGTGTGTGTGACTGCTGCAGTCATGTTTTTAAAAATCCTACTTTGAAAGGCAGCTGGACTTTGTGGGGACCGAGGTGGAATTAAAGCATCGACGCCGCACTCGCCTTTCCTGCAATTCTAACAGGATTAGACAGCATTGATTCAGAAAGAATGTTCCTGATGGTGGGGGAGTCCAGAACTAGGCGTCATAGTTTGAGGATAAGGGGTACACATCAGACCAAAAGATACAGGAGCAGAATTAGGCCACTCGGCCCATTGAGTCTGCTCCGCCATTCAATCATGGCTGATGTTTTTCTCATCCCCATTCTCCTGCCTTCTCCCTGATCCCCTTATTAATCAAGGACTGAGGTGAGGAGAAATTTCTTCACCCAGGGAGTGGTGAATCTGTGGAATTCACTCCCACAGAAAATAGTTGAGGTGAAAACTTGGAGGAAGTAGATGTTCTGAGGAAGGATGTATTAGCAATTTTGAAAAACCTGAGGGTCGACATGTCCCCTGGGCCAGATGGGATATACCCAAGGATTCTTTGGGAGGCAAGGGATGAGATTGCAGAGCCTTTGGCTTTGATCTTTGGGTCCTCGCTGTCCACGGGGATAGTGCCAGAGGACTGGAGAGTGGCGAATGTTGTTCCTCTGTTCAAGAAAGGGAATAGGAATGACCCTGGTAATTATAGGCCTGTTAGTCTTACATTGGTGGTCGGTAAGTTAATGGAAAAGGTCCTGAGGGATAGGATTAATGACCATTTGGAACGATGCAGCTTAATCCGGGATAATCAACACAGATTCGTGAAGGGTAGGTCTTGCCTCACAAATTTGATTGAATTCTTTGAGGGGGTAACTAAGTGTGTAGATGAAGGTAGAGCGGTTGATGTCGTATACATAGATTTTTGTAAGGCATTTGATAATGTTCCACATGGTCGGCTCATGAAGAAAGTAAGGAGGTGTGGGATAGAGGGAAATGTGGCCAATTGGATAAGTAACTGGCTATCATATAGAACAGTATGAAGTCTTACAACACCAGGTTAAAGTCCAACAGGTTTGTTTCTATGTCACTAGCTTTCGGAGCGCTGCTCCTTCCTCAGGTGAATGAAGAGGTCTGTTCCAGAAACACATATATAGACAAATTCAAAGATGCCAAACATTGCTTGGAATGCGAGCATTAGCAGGTGATTAAATCTTTACAGATCCAGAGATGGGGATCTGTAAAGATTTAATCACCTGCTAATGGTCGCATTCCAAGCATTGTTTGGCATCTTTGAATTTGTCTATATATGTGTTTCTGGAACAGACCTCTTCATTCACCTGAGGAAGGAGCAGCGCTCCGAAAGCTAGTGACATCGAAACAAACCTGTTGGACTTTAACCTGGTGTTGTAAGACTTCGTACTGTGCTCACCCCAGTCCAACGCCGGCATCTCCACATCATATCATATAGAAGACAGAGGGTGGTGGTGGATGGAAAATTTTCAGACTGGAGACCAGTTACCAGCGGTGTACCACAGGGATCAGTGCTGGGTCCTCTGCTATTTGTGATTTTTATCAATGACTTGGAGGAGGGGGCTGAAGGGTGGGTCAGTAAAGTTGCTGATGACACCAAGATTGGTGGAGTAGTGGATGAGGTGGAGGGCTGTTGTAGGCTGCAAAGAGACATTGATAGGATGCAGAGCTGGGCCGAAAAATGGCAAATGGAGTTTAACCCTGATAAGTGCGAGGTGATTCATTTTGGTAGAAAAAATTTGAATGCGGATTACAGGGTCAACGGCAGGGTTCTGAGGAATGTGGAGGAACAGAGAGATCTTGGGGTTCATGTCCACAAATCTCTGAAGGTTGCCACTCAAGTGGATAGAACCGTGAAGAAGGCCTATAGTGTGTTAGTGTTTATTAACAGGGGGATTGAGTTTAAGAGCCGCGGGGTTATGCTGCAACTGTACAGGACCCTGGTGAGACCACATTTGGAGTATTGTGTGCAGTTCTGGTCACCTCATTACAGGAAGGATGTGGAAGCATTGGAAAGGGTGCAAAGGAGATTTACCAGGATGCTGCTTGGATTGGAGGATAGGTCTTATGAGGAAAGGTTAAGGGAGCTAGGGCTTTTCTCTTTGGAGCGGAGGAGGATGAGAGGCGACTTAATAGAGGTTTATAAGATAATGAGGGGGATAGATAGAATGGATGTTCAGAGACTATTTCCTCGGGTAGATGTAGCTGTTACAAGGGGGCATAACTATATAAGATTCAGGGTGGGAGATATAGGAGGGATGTCCGAGGTAGGTTCTTTACTCAGAGAGTGGTTAGGGTGTGGAATGGACTGCCTGCTGTGATAGTGGAGTCGGACACTTTAGGAACTTTCAAGCGGTTATTGGATAGGCACATGGAGCACACCAGAATGACAGGGAGTGGGATAGCTTGATATTGGTTTCGGACAATGCTCGGCACAACATCGAGGCCGAAGGGCCTGTTCTGTGCTGTACTGTTCTATGTTCTATGTTCTAAAATGTGTGTGATTTCAAGAAGGAATTATATACAGCTGTTGGGGATGAAGGGATATGGGGGGAGGTGCGATCAGGGTATTGAACTTGATGATCAGCCATGATCATAATGAATGGCGGAGCAGGCTCGAAGGGCCGAATGGCCTCCTCCTGCTTCTATTTACTATGTAGGCTTCCGTGTAAGATTTCTGGTTACCGACTCATATTTTTACCAAACCTTGATATCTATTACATTTCTGAGAAGGGCCTTGATACGTTTTCCTGTGTGAAAGTTGCAATGTAAATGTAATCATCTTGTTGCTTTTCTGTTTCACTGAAATGTGTCTCTCACTTATTGTGTTTTCCAGTTACAAAGGGCTGGTGGCTGAAGCTTTGAGACAACTACTTGGGGATCATTGTTACAAGCAGGATGAGGTCCTCCCTCCAGGATATTACACAGGTAGAGGTCTCTTTGAAACACAATGAATTGCGCTCCTCTCACATTGCTCTACAGATCTCAACAAACAACCTTTACATTCTGCTAGTGTGCTCCTGAAGTTGTTGCTGCGATTCGTTAAAGTTCCAGACACTCTGATATCGGCTTTGGAATGTTTCTGAGCCATGGTTGTAGTTGAAAATCTTCCTCCAAAGACTGAAGTTCATCAACCAGACTTCTGGTACTGAGGGAGTGCCGCACTGTCAGAGGGTCAGTACTGAGGGAGTGCCGCACTGTCAGAGGGTCAGTACTGAGGGAGTGCCGCACTGTCAGAGGGTCAGTACTGAGGGAGTGCCGCACTGTCAGAGGGTCAGTACTGAGGGTGTGCCGCACTGTCAGAGGGTCAGTACTGAGAGAGTGCCGCACTGTCAGAGGGTCAGTACTGAGGGAGTGCCGCACTGTCAGAGGGTCAGTACTGAGGGAGTGCCGCACTGTCAGAGGGTCAGTACTGAGGGAGTGCCGCACTGTCAGAGGGTCAGTACTGAGGGAGTGCCGCACTGTCAGAGGGTCAGTACTGAGGGAGTGCCGCACTGTCAGAAGGTCAGTACTGAGGGAGTGCCGCACTGTCAGAGGGTCAGTACTGAGGGAGTGCCGCACTGTCAGAGGGTCAGTACTGAGGGAGTGCTGCACTGTCAGAGGGTTTGTACTGAGGGAGCGCCGCACTGTCAGAGGGTCAGTACTGAGAGAGCGCCGCACTGTCAGAGGGTCTGTACTGAGGGAGTGCCGCACTGTCAGAGGGTCAGTACTGAGGGAGTGCCGCACTGTCAGAGGGTCAGTACTGAGGGAGTGCCGCACTGTCAGAGGGTCAGTACTGAGGGAGTGCTGCACTGTCAGAGGGTCTGTACTGAGGGAGCGCCGCACTGTCAGAGGGTCAGTACTGAGGGAGTGCTGCACTGTCAGAGGGTCAGTACTGAGGGAGTGCTGCACTGTCAGAGGGTCTGTACTGAGGGAGCGCCGCACTGTCAGAGGGTCAGTACTGAGGGAGTGCTGCCCTGTCAGAGGGTCAGTACTGAGGGAGTGCCGCACTGTCAGAGGGTCAGTACTGAGGGAGTGCTGCACTGTCAGAGGGTCTGTACTGAGGGAGCGCCGCACTGTCAGAGGGTCAGTACTGAGGGAGTGCTGCACTGTCAGAGGGTCAGTACTGAGGGAGTGCCGCACTGTCCGAGGGTCAGTACTGAGAGAGTGCCGCACTGTCCGAGGGTCAGTACTGAGGGAGTGCAGCACTGTCAGAGGGTCAGTACTGAGGGAGCGCCGCACTGTCAGAGGGTCAGTACAGAGGGAATGCCGCACTGTCAGAGGGTCAGTTCTGAGGGAGTGCCGCACTGTCAGAGGGTCAGTACTGAGGGAGTGCTGCACTGTCAGAGGGTCAGTACTGAGGGAGTGCTGCACTGTCAGAGGGTCAATACGGAGGGAATGCCGCACTGTCAGTGGGTCAGTTCTGAGGGAGTGCCGCACTGTCAGAGGGTCAGTACTGAGGGAGCGCCGCACTGTCAGAGGGTCAGTACTGAGGCAGTGCCGCACGGTCAGAGGGTCAGTACTGAGGGAGTGCCGCACGATCAGACGGTCAGTACTGAGGGAGTGCCGCACGGTCAGACGGTCAGTACTGAGGGAGTGCCGCACTGTCAGAGGGTCAGCACTGAGGGACTGCCGCACTGTCGGAGGGTCAGTACTGAGGGAGTGCCGCACTGTCGGAGGGTCAGTACTGAGGGAGTGCCGCACTGTCAGACGGTCAGTACTGAGGGAGTGCCGCACTGTCAGACGGTCAGTACTGAGGGAGTGCTGCACTGTCAGAGGGTCAGTACTGAGGGAGTGCTGCACTGTCAGAGGGTCAGTACTGAGGGAGTGCCGCACTGTCGGAGGGTCAGTACTGAGGGAGTGCCGCACTGTCAGAGGGTCAGGACTGAGGGAGTGCAGCACTGTCAGAGGGTCAGTACTGAGGGAGTGCTGCACTGTCAGAGGGTCAGTACTGAGGGAGTGCTGCACTGTCAGAGGGTCAGCACTGAGGGAGTGCCGCACTGTCGGAGGGTCAGTACTGAGGGAGTGCTGCACTGTCAGAGGGTCAGCACTGAGGGAGTGCCGCACTGTCGGAGGGTCAGTACTGAGGGAGTGCCGCACTGTCAGAGGGTCAGCACTGAGGGAGTGCCGCACTGTCAGAGGGTCAGTACTGAGGGAGTGCTGCACTGTCGGAGGGTCAGTACTGAGGGAGTGCTGCACTGTCAGAGGGTCAGCACTGAGGGAGTGCCGGAGGGTCAGTACTGAGGGAGTGCCGCACTGTCAGAGGGTCAGTACTGAGGGAGTGCTGCACTGTCAGAGGGTCAGTACTGAGGGAGTGCTGCACTGTCAGAGGGTCAATACTGAGGGAGTGCCGCACGATCAGACGGTCAGTACTGAGGGAGTGCCGCACTGTCAGAGGGTCAGTACTGAGGGAGTGCCGCACGGTCAGAGGGTCAGTACTGAGGGAGTGCCGCACTGTCAGAGGGTCAGTACTGAGGGAGTGCCGCACTGTCAGAGGGTCAGTACTGAGGGAGCGCCGCACTGTCAGAGGGTCAGTACTGAGGCAGTGCCGCACGGTCAGACGGTCAGTACTGAGGGAGTGCCGCACTGTCAGAGGGTCAGTACTGAGGGAGTGCCGCGCGTTCAGAGGGTCAGTACTGAGGGAGTGCCGCACGGTCAGACGGTCAGTACTGAGGGAGTGCCGCACTGTCAGAGGGTCAGTACCGAGGGAGTGCCGCACTGTCGGAGGGTCAGTACTGAGGGAGTGCCGCACTGTCAGAGGGTCAGTACTGAGGGAGTGCCGCACTGTCAGAGGGTCAGTACTGAGGGAGTGCTGCACTGTCAGAGGGTCAGTACTGAGGGAGTGCTGCACTGTCAGAGGGTCAGTACTGAGGGAGTGCCGCACTGTCAGAGGGTCAGTACTGAGGGAGTGCTGCGTTGTCAGAGGGTCAGTACTGAGGGAGTGCCGCACTGTCAGAGGGTCAGTACTCAGGGAGTGCAGCACTGTCAGAGGGTCAGTACTGAGGGAGTGCTGCACTGTCAGAGGGTCAGTACTGAGGGAGTGCCGCACTGTCAGAGGGTCAGTACTGAGGGAGTGCCGCACTGTCAGAGGGTCAGTACTGAGGGAGTGCTGCACTGTCAGAGGGACAGCGCTGAGGGAGTGCCGCACTGTCAGAGGGTCAGTACTGAGGGAGTGCCGCACTGTCAGGAGGGTCAGTACTGAGGGAGTGCCGCACTGTCAGAGGGTCAGTACTGAGGGAGTGCTGCGTTGTCAGAGGGTCAGTACTGAGGGAGTGCCGCACTGTCAGAGGGTCAGTTCTGAGGGAGTGCCGCACTGTCAGAGGGTCAGTACTGAGAGAGTGCCGCACTGTCAGAGGGTCAGTACTGAGGGAGTGCCGCACTGTCAGAGGGTCAGTACTGAGGGAGCGCCGCACGGTCAGAGGGTCAGTACTGAGGGAGTGCCGCACGATCAGACGGTCAGTACTGAGGGAGTGCCGCACGGTCAGACGGTCAGTACTGAGGGAGTGCCGCACTGTCAGAGGGTCAGTACTGAGGGAGCGCCGCACTGTCAGAGGGTCAGTACTGAGGCAGTGCCGCACGGTCAGAGGGTCAGTACTGAGGGAGTGCCGCACGATCAGACGGTCAGTACTGAGGGAGTGCCGCACGGTCAGACGGTCAGTACTGAGGGAGTGCCGCACTGTCAGAGGGTCAGCACTGAGGGACTGCCGCACTGTCGGAGGGTCAGTACTGAGGGAGTGCCGCACTGTCGGAGGGTCAGTACTGAGGGAGTGCCGCACTGTCAGACGGTCAGTACTGAGGGAGTGCCGCACTGTCAGACGGTCAGTACTGAGGGAGTGCTGCACTGTCAGAGGGTCAGTACTGAGGGAGTGCTGCACTGTCAGAGGGTCAGTACTGAGGGAGTGCCGCACTGTCGGAGGGTCAGTACTGAGGGAGTGCCGCACTGTCAGAGGGTCAGGACTGAGGGAGTGCAGCACTGTCAGAGGGTCAGTACTGAGGGAGTGCTGCACTGTCAGAGGGTCAGTACTGAGGGAGTGCTGCACTGTCAGAGGGTCAGCACTGAGGGAGTGCCGCACTGTCGGAGGGTCAGTACTGAGGGAGTGCTGCACTGTCAGAGGGTCAGCACTGAGGGAGTGCCGCACTGTCGGAGGGTCAGTACTGAGGGAGTGCCGCACTGTCAGAGGGTCAGCACTGAGGGAGTGCCGCACTGTCAGAGGGTCAGTACTGAGGGAGTGCTGCACTGTCGGAGGGTCAGTACTGAGGGAGTGCTGCACTGTCAGAGGGTCAGCACTGAGGGAGTGCCGGAGGGTCAGTACTGAGGGAGTGCCGCACTGTCAGAGGGTCAGTACTGAGGGAGTGCTGCACTGTCAGAGGGTCAGTACTGAGGGAGTGCTGCACTGTCAGAGGGTCAATACTGAGGGAGTGCCGCACGATCAGACGGTCAGTACTGAGGGAGTGCCGCACTGTCAGAGGGTCAGTACTGAGGGAGTGCCGCACGGTCAGAGGGTCAGTACTGAGGGAGTGCCGCACTGTCAGAGGGTCAGTACTGAGGGAGTGCCGCACTGTCAGAGGGTCAGTACTGAGGGAGCGCCGCACTGTCAGAGGGTCAGTACTGAGGCAGTGCCGCACGGTCAGACGGTCAGTACTGAGGGAGTGCCGCACTGTCAGAGGGTCAGTACTGAGGGAGTGCCGCGCGTTCAGAGGGTCAGTACTGAGGGAGTGCCGCACGGTCAGACGGTCAGTACTGAGGGAGTGCCGCACTGTCAGAGGGTCAGTACCGAGGGAGTGCCGCACTGTCGGAGGGTCAGTACTGAGGGAGTGCCGCACTGTCAGAGGGTCAGTACTGAGGGAGTGCCGCACTGTCAGAGGGTCAGTACTGAGGGAGTGCTGCACTGTCAGAGGGTCAGTACTGAGGGAGTGCTGCACTGTCAGAGGGTCAGTACTGAGGGAGTGCCGCACTGTCAGAGGGTCAGTACTGAGGGAGTGCTGCGTTGTCAGAGGGTCAGTACTGAGGGAGTGCCGCACTGTCAGAGGGTCAGTACTCAGGGAGTGCAGCACTGTCAGAGGGTCAGTACTGAGGGAGTGCTGCACTGTCAGAGGGTCAGTACTGAGGGAGTGCCGCACTGTCAGAGGGTCAGTACTGAGGGAGTGCCGCACTGTCAGAGGGTCAGTACTGAGGGAGTGCTGCACTGTCAGAGGGACAGCGCTGAGGGAGTGCCGCACTGTCAGAGGGTCAGTACTGAGGGAGTGCCGCACTGTCAGGAGGGTCAGTACTGAGGGAGTGCCGCACTGTCAGAGGGTCAGTACTGATGGAGTGCCGCACTGTCAGAGGGTCAGTTCTGAGGGAGCGCCGCACTGTCAGAGGGTCAGTACTGAGGGAGCGCGGCACTGTCTGAGGGTCAGTACTGAGGGAGCGCGGCACTGTCAGAGGGCCAGTACTGAGGGAGCGCGGCACTGTCAGAGGGTCAGTACTGAGGGAGTGCCGCACTGTCAGAGGGTCAGTACTGAGGGAGTGCTGCACTGTCAGGAGGGTCAGTACTGAGGGAGTGCCGCACTGTCAGAGGGTCAGTATTGAGGGAGTGCCGCACTGTCAGAGGGTCAGTTCTGAGGGAGCGCCGCACTGTCAGAGGGTCAGTACTGAGGGAGCGCGGCACTGTCTGAGGGTCAGTACTGAGGGAGCGCGGCACTGTCAGAGGGTCAGTACTGAGGGAGTGCCGCACTGTCAGAGGGCCAGTACTGAGGGAGCGCGGCACTGTCTGAGGGTCAGTACTGAGGGAGCGCCGCACTGTCAGAGGGTCAGTACTGAGGGAGTGCTGGACTGTCAGAGTGTCAGTACTGAGGGAGTGCTGCACTGTCAGGAGGGTCAGTACTGAGGGAGTGCCGCACTGTCAGGAGGGCTTCAACTTCTTCCCCTGTCCCATGATCCCGAGTGACCAACACTCTGTCTATCGCAGCCTTGAATACACTCAACGATGGAGCATCCAAAACTCTCGGGCAGAGAATTCCAAAGATTCACAATTCTTCCTGAAACTCCCCCGCTGCCAATGATGATGCTGTTGAGGATAAACATTGACCAGGACACTGGGAACATTTTACAGTGCTTCTTCGAATAGTGCCATAAAATCTTATACATTCATCTGAACACCTTGGTTTAACACCTCATCAGAAAGATGGGGGTGGCACAGCGGCTAGCACTGCTCTCTCGCAACGCCAGGGCGGCACAGCGGCTAGCACTGCTGTCTCAGCACCAGGGTGGCACAGCGGCTAGCACTGCTGTCTCAGCACCAGGGTGGCACAGCTGCTCGCACTGCTGTCTCACAGCGCCAGGGCAGCACAGCGGCTAGCACTGCAGTCTCACAGCGCCAGGGCAGCACAGCGGCTAGCACTGCGCTCTCACAATGCCAGGGCAGCACAGCGGCTAGCACTGCTGCCTCACAGCGCCAGGGTAGCACAGCGGCTAGCACTGCAGTCTCACAATGCCAGGGCAGCACAGCGGCTAGCACTGCTGTCTCACGGCGCCAGGGTAGCACAGCAGCTAGCACAGCAGCTAGCACTGCTGTCTCACAATGCCAGGGCAGCACGGTGGCACAGCGGCTAGCACTGCTGTCTCACAATGCCAGGGCAGCACAGCGGCTAGCACTGCTGTCTCACAATGCCAGGGCAGCACAGCAGCTAGCACTGCTGTCTCACAATGCCAGGGCAGCACGGTGGCACAGCGGCTATCACTGCTGCCTCGCAGGGCCAGGGTGGCACAGCGGCTATCACTGCTGTCTCACAATGCCAGGGCAGCACAGCGGCTAGCACTGCTGCCTCGCAGTGCCAGGGTGGCACAGCGGCTAGCACTGCTGTCTCGCAGTGCCAGGGTGGCACAGCGGCTAGCACTGCTGTCTCTCAGTGCCAGGGTAGCACAGCAGCTATCACTGCTGTCTCGCAGTGCCAGGGTAGCACAGCGGCTATCACTGCTGTCTCGCAGTGCCAGGGTGGCACAGCGGCTATCACTGCTGTCTCGCAGTGCCAGGGTAGCACAGCGGTTATCACTGCTGTCTCGCAGTGCCAGGGTGGCACAGCGGCTAGCACTGCTGTCTCACAGTGCCAGGGTAGCATAGCGGCTATCACTGCTGTCTCACAGTGCCAGGGTAGCATAGCGGCTAGCACTGCTGTCTCGCAGCGCCAGGGCAGCACGGTGGCACAGCAAACGAAGAACAAAGAAATGTACGGCACAGGAACAGGCCCTTCGGCCCTCCAAACCCATGCTGCCCGACTAAACTACAATCTTCTACACGTCCTGGGTCCGCATCCCTCTATTCCCATCCTGTTCATATATTTGTCAAGATGCCCCTTATTTTTTTTTTTATTAAATATTTTATTGAAAATTTTTGGTCAACCAACACAGTACATTGTGCATCCTTTACACAATATTATAACAACACATATAACAATGACCTCTTTTATAAACAAAAAATGAATAAATAATAACAAAAATGAAAACTAGCCCTAATTGGCAACTGCCTTGTCACAAGTAACACTCTCCAAAAATATAATTTAACAGTCCAATATATAATTATCTGTAGCAACGACCTATACATACTATACAGTATATATTAACAACCCTGAGAGTCCTTCTGGTTCCTCCACCCCCCCCCCCCCCCCCTTCCCCCCCGATCCTGGGCTGCTGCTGCTGCCTTCTTTTTCCCATTCCGTCTATCTTTCTGCGAGGTATTCGACGAACGGTTGCCACCGCCTGGTGAACCCTTGAGCCGACCCCCTTAGGACGAACTTAATCCGCTCTAGCTTTATAAGATGCCCCTTAAACGTCACTATCGTCCCTGCTTCCACCACCTCCTCCGGTAGCGAGTTCCAGGCACCCACTACCCTCTGCGTAAAAACCTGCCTCGTACATCTACTCTAAGCCTTGCCCCTCGCACCTTAAACCTATGCCCCCTAGTAATTGCCCCCTCTTCCCTGGGAAAAAGCCTCTGACTATCCACTCTGTCTATGCCCCTCATAATTTTGTAGACCTCTATCAGGTCACCCCTCAACCTCCTTCGTTCCAGTGAGAACAAACCGAGTTTATTCAATCGCTCCTCATAGCTAATGCCCTCCATACCAGGCAACATCCTGGTAAATCTCTTCTGCACCCTCTCTAAAGCCTCCACATCCTTCTGGTAGTGTGGCGACCAGAATTGAACACTATACTCCAAGTGTGGCCTAACTAAGGTTCTATACAGCTGCAACATGACTTGCCAATTCTTATACTCAATGCCCCGGCAGCTAGCCCTTCTGCCTCAAAGCGCCAGGGACCTGGTTTCAATTCCGGCTTGGGTCACTGTCTGTGTGGAGTCTGCACGTTCTCCCCGTGTCTGCGTGGGTTTCCACTGGGTGCTCCAGTTTCCTACCACAGTCCAAAGATGTGCAAGTTAGGCGGATTGGCCATGCTAAATTGCTCCTTAGTGTCCAAAAGGTAAGGTGGGGGCTTGCGTCTCGGTAGGATGCTCATTCAGAGGGTCAACGCAGACTCGATGGGCCTTCTCCTATGATTCTATGAACGATGGCACCTCCAGCAGTGCAGTAACTCCCTCTGTGTCAGCTTTTCCAAGGGCTTCATGGTGATGTTTCCTTATACAAAGCCACAGATTACACAATTTATTCAATTTCTCAACATGTTCTACGTTCTATGTCACAGCATGGATTATGACACACAAAGAGGCCATTTGCCCCATCGGGTCCATTTTGCCTTTCCCTGGAGCAATCCAGCCAGTCCTCTGATTCTGCATCTGTTCCCCAAAATCTTAAATCCGTTTCGGCCCCCCCCGCCCCCCCCTCCCCAACCATTGACTTGCACCATCAGTCAATGGGAACAGTTTTTCTTTGTCGACCTTGTCTAAAGCCGGCATTATCTTGTGCACCTCCAGCAAATCTCCCCTCAAGTCTCCTTTGCTCCCAGGGGATCACCTCCAGCTTTTCCGACCGAACCTTGCAGCTCGAATCCCTGATCTCTGGAACCATTTGAGTAAATGTGCTTTGCACCCTCTCAATCTCTCGCGTCCTGGTTCAATAAGGAGCAGGAGCAGACGACCTCCCCGTCGAGCCGCCTCCACCATTCAGTGTCACAATGGCCGATGCCGGGCATCAACTTCTTCCCATATCCCATCATCCCGAGTGACCCAAACTCTGTCTATCGCAGCCTTGAATAAACTCAACGATGGAGCATCCATAACCCTCAGGTAGAGAATTCCAAAGATTCCCGAAGATCCCCACCCCGGTATTCCCCGACCAGAGGAAGCAATGAGCCGGATTTTATGGGGCATTTGCTCGCTCCCAACCCCCTCCCCCTGCAAAGTCGGCCGGGAGCCCTCCTTGTTGCCATTTAACGGTCATTATGGTGGTCAATAGGCTGGATCTTCTGCCCTGAGCGACAGGAATTGGGTGGCTGGTAGCTCTGCAGGCTCAGCAGCATCAGGGGCAGCGGTGGTCAGTCCCAGGACGACTGGCAACCTCAACGGTGATCATCACTGATGAAATGAAATGAAAATCGCTTATTGTCACAAGTAGGCTTCAATGAAGTTACTGTGAAAAGCCTCTAGTCGCCACATTCCGGCGCCTGTTCGGGGAGGCTGGGACGGGTAAGTGAGGGAGATGTCGCCAGTCAGGCTGTCATACCCTGGCGAGAGGGTGTCTGCTGCCTGGGTTTTCTCCAGGTGCTCCGGTTTCTTCCCACAGTTAAAGGTGTGCAGGTTACTGGGATTGAGCGGGGGAGTGGACCTAGGTTGGGTGTTCTTCAGAGGGTTGGTGCAGAATCGATGAGCCGAATAGCCTCCTTCTGCATTGTTCGGATTACATGGAACACTTACAAATTTAGCACATTTGGGAAAAAAAATTCTATTCTTTTTTAAAAATAAATTTAGAGTACCCAATTAATTTTTTCCAATTGAGGGGCAGTTTAGCGTGGCCAATCCACCTACCCTGCACATCTTTGGGTTGTGGGGGCGAAACCCACGCAAACACGGGGAGAATGTGCAGACTCCACACGGACAGTGACCCAGGGCCGCGATCGAACATGGGTCCTCATCGCTACCCACTGAGCCACCATGCTGCCCATTTCTATTCTTACAACCAGAGTGAATATCTTTGCACTTCCCTACATTATAGTGCATCTGCTACCATTTTGCTCACTCACTCAACCTGTTTATGTCTCTTTGCTGCCTCTTTGTGTCCTCCTCGCAGCTTACATTCCTGCCGAACTTTGTGTCATCAGCAAACTTAGACACATTACCCTGTCTCTTCATCTGAGCCACTAGTTTAGATTGTAAATAGTAGGGTCCCAGTACTGGCATATTAGTCACAGTCTCACAAATGGCCCATTTACCCCTACTCACTCTCTTAGCCAATTCTCTGTCCATGACAATATCTCACCCCCAGCTCCATGAGTCCTTATCATTTGTGCAGCCTTTTGGAAATCAAACCGGATTTCTCTCCTTTAAAAACCCATGTTGATTTTGTTTGATCATACTCTTGAGTTTGTAAGTGTATTGTTAAGAATTCCTTAAGCATAAATTTGAACTCATGACTCTTGGGTTCCCAGTGCAGAAGCAGAATTGCACCCTTACTGTACCCTTAACACATACCTGCACACAGCACCAGTAATGTTTGTAGAAAAGGAAGGACCACCTGAATTTCTGGCTCTGATAGTTAGATATTGAATAAGATATTCTGGAATTACCCTCCTCCGCTACAGCTCAACCAGTTCAGGGTTCATGGTGGGCGTATGGGAATGGACCTAAATGATGGATGTGCTATTATTTACATGTTCTTTTTTGCTTTGTTGCAGATTTCTTACTGTGGATAAATGGTTCTGGCACTGTTCTTCATATTAACGGTACCGTTCACAATGCTGGCACTCCTTTGTGTCCCCCTGGCCCCAATTCAAAACCCACCGAGAACCCTACTTCCCTGCACATCCAACCTGACATCCCCTCCCTCACCTCCGAGTTCCAGAAATTCTCACCCTTTGGGCTTGACGAGGTGGCATCGAAAGAGAAGAGAGACGGTGATCTCACAACTGAGGTGGATTACCTCGCTCAGATCCCGCCCCTGGGCGGCAGTGCGCGTTCCAGCGCGGCCTCCATCTTGACCAACTCAACCATCGAATACAATGCTTATTACCCCCCTTCGAACTACTACACCAGCCTTACCAAGGAGCAGTCGCTGGAGAGTCAGGAAAGCTCCACGCTCAGCAGCCCGTCTGACAGTTTGAACCAGGTTCCCAACACCACCAGCTGCTCACCGGTCGTGGGCTCCAGTTCCCTCTTTCAGTTCCCCATCGGAAAGATCCTGGACGAGGAAACGGAGGCGACCACCCAAAACCAAGAGCACAATCTCTTTAGGCCAGAGCAGTCTACTCCTGGTTTTTATGACAGCCCTCACTACCCTGAGAGCCAGGGCAGCATTGGGCAGACGGACATGGTGAGCCCGGTGCCATCACCTCTTCAAATCTCCAACCGATCGCCGCTGATTGAAAAAGAGAGATCCCCGGACAGGGAACAAGTGAACAGGTAAACACAAGGGGATTCACTTGGGAGGTCACTCAATAGGCGAGAACCTGGCTTGAATTTGATTTGTGCCTTACCCAACTGTTTACAAAATGCCGAGGTGGTTGTTTGTCGCTCTCCAGAGAGCGGTAGTGGAGTGACTGGTTAACACTGTGAGCTACAGAGAAGCAGAAAGCGAGAGATGATTTTGTTTTTTGCAACCGAGCAGTTTGAATATGCAACAGAGCGCAATGTTGGAAGCTGAGACGCTTGTGATGGCTTTCGTCTGTAAATCCTGGGCAAATGGGATATTAGATCTGAACTACCTACCCAGTCTGACTGTTAAGCTTCATCAGTAACACCTCCTTCCCAACTCCCACAGGATTGTGATGTCGGTGAATGACAAATGGCATTACTGCCACAATTCGGACGTGTTGGTGGGGTCTCGAGCAATGAGGGATCGACACCTGCGACTACTGGGATATACGATTCTGCAGGTACAATGCTTCACTTCATCAAATTACTGAACGTTGTTACGACACCCTGGGCTGGGGAATGGTCAATTTCAGCTCCACGGGCCCCAGAGTCACAACACAAGTGAATTAACCAATAATTCTGATAAAAGTACCCGAAAATCTTTAGCCCTTTGCTGTCCAGTAATTAGAGTCACCAGGTTTGTAAGTTTAAACACAAGGAAAGGGTGAAAAATATTTTATTTAGGGGCAGAGTCCAAAATTGCCCTTAGTGTCCATAATTGCCCTTCATGTTGGGTGGAGGTGTTGACCTTGGGTAGGGTGCTCTTTCCAAGAGCCGGTGCAGACTCGATGGGCCGAGTGGCCTCCTTCTGTACTGTAAATTCTATGATAATCTTTGGGTTATCATAGAATTGCAAACTCCACACGGACAGTGACCCGGGGCTGGGATCAAACCCGGGTCCTCGGCGCCGTGAGACAGCAGTGCTAACCACTGCGTGGCCGTGCTGCCCTGGGGTGAAAAATAATAAGGATGAAAGTCAAAAGATAAGAATCTTTGCTTCAGATGGTCGGTTTGTTCGTAGCTTTGCTTCAATCCCGGCCTTAAATTCAAGGCTTTTCCTGTGGATTAACTCGGGTATTTGTGGTTTCAGAAATAAACACCGTCTCTCTCTGGAGAAAAAGGTAAAAATTTGACTTTGCCTACAGCCCGTGATGACTTTCCTATAGATCGATTCAGTCAGATTTTCAGTACTTACAACAATTAGCAGCTTTCTGGAAAGGCTAATCTGAGGCTCTACCTCTGTGCTGCCAGAATCCAAACGGAAAACAAAACCATCATGGTGACTCTGACATCTCAGTGGGGGCAGATCCCAAACTAATCCCACTGCCCCACTCTCTCTCCATAGCCCTGTATCAATCCCAAACTAATCCCACTGCCCCACTCTCTCCCCATAGCCCTGTATCAATCCCAAACTAATCCCACTGCCCAGCTCTCTCCCCATAGCCCTGTCTCAATCCCAAACTAATCCCACTGCCCCGCTCTCTCCCCATAGCCCTGTATCAATCCCAAACTAATACCACTGCCCAGCTCTCTACCCATAGCCCTATATCAATCCCGAACTAACCCCACTGCCCCGCTCTCTCCCCATAGCCCTGTATCAATCCCAAACTAATCCCACTGCCCCGCTCTCTCCCCATAGCCCTGTATCAATCCCAAACTAATCCCACTGCCCCGCTCTCTCCCCATAGCCCTGTATCAATCCCAAACTAATCCCACTGCCCCGCTCTCTCCCCATAGCCCTGTATCAATCCCAAACTAACCCCACTGCCCCGCTCTCTCCCCATAGCCCTGTATCAATCCCAAACTAATACCACTGCCCCACTCTCTCCCCATAGCCCTGTATCAATCCCAAACTAACCCCACTGCCCCACTCTCTGCCCATAGCCCTGTATCAATCCCAAACTAATCCCACTGCCTCCCTCCCCATAGCCCTGTATCAATCCCAAAGTAATCCCACTACCCCGCTCTCTCCCCATAGCCCTGTTTCAATCCCAAACTTATCCCACTGCCTCACTCACTCCCCCATAGCCCTGTTTCAATCCCAAACTAATCCCACTGCCTCACTCCCTCCCCATAGCCCTGTATCAATCCCCAAACTAATCCCACTGCCCCAATCTCTCCCCATAGCCCTGTATCAATCCCAAACTAATCCCACTGCCCCACTTCCCATAGCCCAGTATCAATCCCCCAACTAATCCCACTGCCCCACTCTCTCCCCATAGCCCAGTATCAATCCCCACACTAATCCCACTGCCCCACTCTCTCCCCATAGCCCAGTATCAATCCCCAACTAATCCCACTGCCCCACTCTCTCCCCATAGCCCTGAATCAATCCCCCAACTAATCCCACTGCCCCACACTCTTGCCACAGCCCTGTATCAATCCCAAAACTAATCCCACTGCCCCACTCTCTCGCCACAGCCCTGTATCAATCCCAAACTAACCCCACTGCCCCGCTCTCTCCCAGTAGCCCTGTATCAATCCCAAACTAATCCCACTGCCCAGCTCTCTACCCATAGCCCTGTATCAATCCCCCAACTAATCCCACTGCCCCACTCTCTCCCCATAGCCCAGTATCAATCCCCAAACTAATCCCACTGCCCCACTCTCTCCCCATAGCCCTGAATCAATCCCCCAACTAATCCAACTACCCCACTCTCTCCCCATAACCCTGTATCAATCCCCCAACTAATCCCACTGCCCCACTTTCTCCCTATAGCCCTGTATCAATCCCAAACTAATCCCACTGCCCCGCTCTCTCCCCATAGCCCTGTACAAATTCCCAAACTAATCCCACTGCCCCGCTCTCTCCCCATAGCCCAGTATCAATCCCCCAACTAATCCCACTGCCCCGCTCTCTCCCCATAGCCCTGTATCAATCCCAAACTATTCCCACCGCCCCGCTCTCTACCCATAGCCCTGTATCAATCCCAAACTAATCCCACTGCCCCGCTCTCTCCCCATAGCCCTGTATCAATCCCAAACTAATCCCACTGCCCCGCTCTCTCCCCATAGCCCTGTATCAATCCCAAACTAATCCCACTGCCCCGCTCTCTCCCCATAGCACTGTATCAATCCCCAAACTAATCCCACTGCCCCGCTCTCTCCCCATAGCCCTGTGTCAATCCCCCAACTAATCCCACTGGCCCACTCTCTCCCCATAGCCCAGTATCAATCCCCAAACTAATCCCACTGCCCCACTCTCTCCCCACAGCCCTGTATCAATCCCAAACTAATCCCACTGCCCCGCTCTCTCTCCATAGCCCTGTATCAATCCCCCAACTAATCCCACTGCCCCACTCTCTCCCCATAGCCCAATATCAATCCCCAAACTAATCCCACTGCCCCACTCTCTCCCCATAGCCCTGAATCAATCCCCCAACTAATCCAACTACCCCGCTCTCTCCCCATAGCCCTGTACAAATTCCCAAACTAATCCCACTGCCCCACTCTCTCCCCATAGCCCAGTATCAATCCCCCAACTAATCCCACTGCCCCACTCTCTCCTCATAGCCCTGTATCAATCCCAAACTAATCCCACTGCCCCGCTCTCTCCCCATAGCCCTGTATCAATCCCCCAACTAATCCCACCGCCCCACTCTCTCCCCATAGCCCAGTATCAATGCCCACACTAATCCCACTGCCCCACTCTCTCCCCATAGCCCAGTATCAATCCCCAACTAATCCCACTGCCCCACTCCCACCCCATAGCCCTGAATCAATCCCCCAACTAATCCCACTGCCCCACTCTCTCCCCATAGCCCTGTATCAATCCCCCAATTAATTCCACTGCCCCACACTCTTGCCACAGCCCTGTATCAATCCCCAAACTAATCCCACTGCCCCACTCTCTCCCCAGAGCCCTGTATCAATCCCAAACTAATCCAACTGTCCCACTCTCTCCCCAGAGCACTATCAATCCCAAACTAATCCCACTGCCCCACTCTATCACCATAGCCCTGTATCAATCCCCAAACTAATCCCACTGCCTCACTCTGTCCCCATAGCCCTGTATCAATCCCCACACTAATCCCACTGCCCCACTCTCTCCCCATAGCCCTGTATCAATCCCCAAACTAATCCCACTGCCCCACTCTCTCCCCATAGCCCTGTATCAATCCCCAAACTAATCCCACTACCTCACTCTCTCCCCATAGCCCTGTATCAATCCCAAACTAATCCCACTGCCTCCCTCCCTCCCCATAGCCCTGCATAAATCCCCAAACTAATTCCACTGCCCCCACTCTCTCCCCATAGCCCTGTATCAATCCCCAAACTAATCCCACTGCCTCACTCTCTCCACATAGCCCTGTATCAATCCCAAACTAATCCCACTGCCTCCCACCCTCCCCATGCCCCTGTATCAATCCCCAAACTAATCCCACTGTCCCACTCTCTCCCCATAGTCCTGTATCAATCCCCACACTAATCCCACTGCCCCACTCTCTCCCCATAGCCCTGTATCAATCCCCCAACTAATCCCACTGCCCCACTCTCTCCCCATAGCCCTGTATCAATACCAAACTAATTCCACTGCCCTACTCTCTCCCCATAGCCCTGAATCAATCCCCCAACTAATCCCACTACCCCACACAATCCCCATAGCCCTGTATCAATCCCCCAACTAATCCCACTGCCCCACTCTCCCCATAGCCCTGTATCAATCCCCCAACTAATCCCACTGCCCCACACTCTTGCCACAGCCCTGTATCAATCCCAAACTAATCCGACTGCCCCACTCTCTCGCCACAGCCCTGTATCAATCCCAAACTAATCCCACTGCCCCACTCTCTCGCCACAGCCCTGTATCAATCCCAAATAATCACACTGCCCCGCTCTCTCCCCATAGCCCTGTATCAATCCCCAAACTAATCCCACTGCCCCGCTCTCTCCCCATAGCCCTGTATCAATCCCAAACTAATCCCACTGCCCTGCTCTCTCCCCATAGCCCTGTATCAATCCCAAACTAATCCCACTGCCCCGCTCTCTCCGCATCGCCCTGTATCAATCCCAAACTATTCCCACCGCGCCGCTCTCTACCCATAGCCCTGTATCAATCCCAAACTAATCCCACTGCCTCCCTCCCTCCCCATAGCCCTGTATCAATCCCAAACTAATCCCACTGCCCCACTCTCTCCCCATAGCCCTGTATCAATCCCAAACTAATCCCACTGCCCCGCTCTCTACCCATAGCCCTGTATCAATCCCCAAACTAACCCCACCGCCCCGCTCTCTACCCATAGCCCTGTATCAATCCCAAACTAATCCCACTGCCCCGCTCTCTCCCCAAAGCCCTGTATCAATCCCAAACTAATCCCACTGCCCCGCTCTCTCCCCATAGCCCAGTATCAATCCCCCAAATAATCCCACTGCCCCGCTCTCTCCCCAAAGCCCTGTATCAATCCCAAACTATTCCCACCGCCCCGCTCTCTACTCATAGCCCTGTATCAATCCCAAACTAATCCCACTGCCTCCCTCCCTCCCCATAGCCCTGTATTAATCCCAAACTAATCCCACCGCTCTGCTCTCTACCCATAGCCCTGTATCAATCCCAAACTAATCCCACTGCCCCGCTCTCTCCCCAAAGCCCTGTATCAATCCCAAACTAATCCCACTGCCCCGTTCTCTACCCATAGCCCTGTATCAATCCCAAACTAATCCCACTGCCCCGCTCTCTCCCCATAGCCCTGTATCAATCCCAAACTAATCCCACTGCCCCGCTCTCTCCCCATAGCCCTGTATCAATCCCAAACTAATCCCACTGCCCCGCTCTCTCCCCATAGCGCTGTATCAATCCCCAAACTAATCCCACTGACCCGCTCTCTCCCCATAGCCCTGTGTCAATCCCCCAACTAATCCCACTGGCCCACTCTCTCCCCATAGCCCAGTATCAATCCCCAAACTAATCCCACTGCCCCACACTCTCCCCATAGCCCTGTATCAATCCCAAACTAATCCCACTGCCCCACTCTCTCCCCATAGCCCAGTATCAATCCCCAAACTAATCCCACTGCCCCACTCTCTCCCCATAGCCCTGAATCAATCCCCCAACTAATCCAACTACCCCGCTCTCTCCCCATAGCCCTGTACAAATTCCCAAACTAATCCCCCTGCCCCGCTCTCTCCCCATAGCCCAGTATCAATCCCCCAACTAATCCCACTGCCCCACTCTCTCCCATAGCCCTGTATCAATCCCAAACTAATCCCACTGCCCCGCTCTCTCCCCATAGCCCTGTATCAATCCCCCAACTAATCCCACCGCCCCACTCTCTCCCCATAGCCCAGTATCAATCCCCAACTAATCCCACTGCCCCACTCTCTCCCCATAGCCCTGAATCAATCCCCCAACTAATCCAACTACCCCACTTTCTCCCCATAGCCCTGTATCAATCCCCCAACTAATCCCACTGCCCCACTCTCTCCCCATAGCCCTGTATCAATCCCCCAATTAATCCCACTGCCCCACACTCTTGCCACAGCCCTGTATCAATCCCCAAACTAATCCCACTGCCCCACTCTCTCCCCAGAGCCCTGTATCAATCCCAAACTAATCCAACTGTCCCACTCTCTCCCCAGAGCACTATCAATCCCAAACTAATCCCACTGCCCCACTCTCTCCCCATAGCCCTGTATCAATCCCCAAACTAATCCCACTGCCTCACTCTCTCCCCATAGCCCTGTATCAATCCCCACACTAATCCCACTGCCCCACTCTCTCCCCATAGCCCTGTATCAATCCCCAAACTAATCCCACTGCCCCACTCTCTCCCCATAGCCCTGTATCAATCCCCAAACTAATCCCACTGCCCCACTCTCTCCCCATAGCCCTGTATCAATCCCAAACTAATCCCACTGCCTCCCTCCCTCCCCTTAGCCCTGTATCAATCCCCAAACTAATTCCACTGCCCCCACTCTCTCCCCATAGCCCTGTATCAATCCCCAAACTAATCCCACTGCCTCACTCTCTCCCCATAGCCCTGTATCAATCCCCCAACTAATCCCACTGCCCCACTCTCTCCCCATAGCCCTGTATCAATCCCCCAACTAATCCCACTGCCCCACTCTCTCCCCATAGCCCTGTATCAATACCAAACTAATCCCACTGCCCTACTCTCTCCCATAGCCCTGAATCAATCCCCCAACTAATCCCACTGCCCCACTCTCTCCCCATAGCCCTGTATCAATCCCCCAACTAATCCCACTGCCCCACAATCTTGCCACAGCCCATTATCAATCACAAACTAATCCGACTGCCCCACTCTCTCGCCACAGCCCTGTATCAATCCCAAACTAATCCCACTGCCCCACTCTCTCGCCACAGCCCTGTATCAATCCCAAATAATCCCACTGCCCCGCTCTCTCCCCATAGCCCTGTATCAATCCCCAAACTAATCCCACTGCCCTGCTCTCTCCCCATAGCCCTGTATCAATCCCAAACTAATCCCACTGCCCTGCTCTCTCCCCATAGACCTGTATCAATCCCAAACTAATCCCACTGCCCCGCTCTCTCCCCATCGCCCTGTATCAATCCCAAACTATTCCCACCGCCCCGCTCTCTACCCATAGCCCTGTATCAATCCCAAACTAATCCCACTGCCTCCCTCCGTCCCCATAGCCCTGTATCAATCCCAAACTAATCCCACTGCCCCACTCTCTCCCCATAGCCCTGTATCAATCCCCAAACTAACCCCACCGCCCCGCTCTCTACCCAGAGCCCTGTATCAATCCCATACTAATCCCACTGCCCCGCTCTCTCCCCAAAGCCCTGTATCAATCCCAAACTAATCCCACTGCCCCGCTCTCTACCCATAGCCCTGTATCAATCCCAAACTAATCCCACTGCCCCGCTCTCTCCCCATAGCCCTGTATCAATCCCAAACTAATCCCACTGCCCCGCTCTCTCCCCATTGCACTGTATCAATCCCCAAACTAATCCCACTGCCCCGCTCGCTCCACATAGCCCTGTGTCAATCCCCCAACTAATCCCACTGGCCCACCCTCTCCCCATAGCCCAGTATCAATCCCCAAACTAATCCCACTGCCCCACTCTCTCCCCATAGCCCTGTATCAATCCCAAACTAATCCCACTGCCCCGCTCTCTCCCCATAGCCCACTATCAATCCCCACACTAATCCCACTGCCCCACTCTCTCCCCATAGCCCAGTATCAATCCCCAACTAATCCCACTGCCCCACTCTCTCCCCATAGCCCTGAATCAATCCCCCAACTAATCCCACTGCCCCACTCTCTCCCCAGAGCCCTGTATCAATCCCAAACTAATCCAACTGCCCCGCTCTCTCCCCAGAGCACTGTATCAATCCCAAACTAATCCCACTGCCTCGCTCTCTCCCCAGAGCACTGTATCAATCCCAAACTAATCCCACTGCCCCACTCTCTCGCCACAGCCCTGTATCAATCCCAAACTAATCCCACTGCCCCGCTCTCTCGCCACAGCCCTGTATCAATCCCAAACTAACCCCACTGCCCCGCTCTCTCCCCAGAGCCCTGTATCAATCCCAAACTAATCCCACTGCCCCACTCTCTCCCCATAGCCCTGTATCAATCCCCAAACTAATCCCAGTGCCTCACTCCCTCCTCATAGCCCTGTATCAATCCCAAACTAATCCCACTGCCCCACTCTCTCCCCATAGCCCTGTTTCAATCCCAAACTAATCCCACTGCCTCACACCCTCCCCATAGCCCTGTATCAATCCCCAAACTAATTCCATTGCCCCCACTCTCTACCCATACCCCTGTATCAATCCCCAAACTAATCCCACTGTCCCACTCTCTCCCCATAGCCCTGTATCAATCCCCACACTAATCCCACTGCCCCACTCTCTCCCCATAGCCCTGTATCAATCCCCAAACTAATCCCTCTGCCCCACTCTCTCCACATAGCCCTGTATCAATACCAAACAATCCCACTGCCCTACTCTCTCCCCATAGCCCTGAATCAATCCCCCAACTAATCCCACTACCCCACACTCTCCCCATAGCCCTGTATCAATCCCCCAACTAATCCCACTGCCCCACTCTCTCCCCATAGCCCTGTGTCAATCCCCCAACTAATCCCACTGCCCCACACTCTTGCCACAGCCCTGTATCAATCCCAAACTAATCCGACTGCCCCACTCTCTCGCCACAGCCCTGTATCAATCCCCCAACTAATCCCACTGCCCCACTCTCTCGCCACAGCCCTGTATCAATCCGAAACTAATCCCACTGCCCCACTCTCTCGCCACAGCCCTGTATCAATCCCAAACTAATCCCACTGCCCCACTCTCTCCCCAGAGCCCTGTATCAATCCCAAACTAATCCCACTGCCTCCCTCCCTCCCCATAGCCCTGTATCAATCCCCAAACTAATCCCACTGCCCCACTCTCTCCCCATAGCCCTGTATCAATCCCAAACTAATCCCACTGCCTCCCTCCCTCCCCATAGCCTTGTATCAATCCCCAAACTAATTCCACTGCCCCCACTCTCTCCCCATAGCCCTGTATCAATCCCCAAACTAATCCCACTGCCTCACTCTCTCCCCATAGCCCTGTATCAATCCCCCAACTAATCCCACTGCCCCACTCTCTCCCCATAGCCCTGTATCAATCCCCCAACTAATCCCACTGCCCCACTCTCTCCCCATAGCCCTGTATCAATACCAAACTAATCCCACTGCCCTACTCTCTCCCATAGCCCTGAATCAATCCCCCAACTAATTCCACTGCCCCACTCTCTCCCCATAGCCCTGTATCAATCCGCCAACTAATCCCACTGCCCCACAATCTTGCCACAGCCCATTATCAATCACAAACTAATCCGACTGCCCCACTCTCTCGCCACAGCCCTGTATCAATCCCAAACTAATCCCACTGCCCCACTCTCTCGCCACAGCCCTGTATCAATCCCAAATAATCCCACTGCCCCGCTCTCTCCCCATAGCCCTGTATCAATCCCCAAACTAATCCCACTGCCCTGCTCTCTCCCCATAGCCCTGTATCAATCCCAAACTAATCCCACTGCCCTGCTCTCTCCCCATAGCCCTGTATCAATCCCAAACTAATCCCACTGCCCTGCTCTCTCCCCATCGCCCTGTATCAATCCCAAACTATTCCCACCGCCCCGCTCTCTACCCATAGCCCTGTATCAATCCCAAACTAATCCCACTGCCTCCCTCCGTCCCCATAGCCCTGTATCAATCCCAAACTAATCCCACTGCCCCACTCTCTCCCCATAGCCCTGTATCAATCCCCAAACTAACCCCACCGCCCCGCTCTCTACCCATAGCCCTGTATCAATCCCATACTAATCCCACTGCCCCGCTCTCTCCCCAAAGCCCTGTATCAATCCCAAACTAATCCCACTGCCCCGCTCTCTACCCATAGCCCTGTATCAATCCCAAACTAATCCCACTGCCCCGCTCTCTCCCCATAGCCCTGTATCAATCCCAAACTAATCCCACTGCCCCGCTCTCTCCCCATAGCACTGTATCAATCCCCAAACTAATCCCACTGCCCCGCTCGCTCCCCATAGCCCTGTGTCAATCCCCCAACTAATCCCACTGGCCCACTCTCTCCCCATAGCCCTGAATCAATCCCCCAACTAATCCCACTGCCCCACACTCTTGCCACAGCCCTGTATCAATCCCAAACTAATCCAACTGCCCCGCTCTCTCCCCAGAGCACTGTATCAATCCCAAACTAATCCCACTGCCTCACTCTCTCCCCAGAGCACTGTATCAATCCCAAACTAATCCCACTGCCCCACTCTCTCGCCACAGCCCTGTATCAATCCCAAACTAATCCCACTGCCCCACTCTCTCGCCACAGCCCTGTATCAATCCCAAACTAACCCCACTGCCCCGCTCTCTCCCCAGAGCCCTGTATCAATCCCAAACTAATCCCACTGCCCCACTCTCTCCCCATAGCCCTGTATCAATCCCCAAACTAATCCCAGTGCCTCACTCCCTCCTCATAGCCCTGTATCAATCCCAAACTAATCCCACTGCCCCACTCTCTCCCCATAGCCCTGTTTCAATCCCAAACTAATCCCACTGCCTCACACCCTCCCCATAGCCCTGTATCAATCCCCAAACTAATTCCATTGCCCCCACTCTCTACCCATACCCCTGTATCAATCCCCAAACTAATCCCACTGTCCCACTCTCTCCCCATAGCCCTGTATCAATCCCCACACTAATCCCACTGCCCCACTCTCTCCCCATAGCCCTGTATCAATCCCCAAACTAATCCCTCTGCCCCACTCTCTCCACATAGCCCTGTATCAATACCAAACAATCCCACTGCCCTACTCTCTCCCCATAGCCCTGAATCAATCCCCCAACTAATCCCACTACCCCACACTCTCCCCATAGCCCTGTATCAATCCCCCAACTAATCCCACTGCCCCACTCTCTCCCCATAGCCCTGTGTCAATCCCCCAACTAATCCCACTGCCCCACACTCTTGCCACAGCCCTGTATCAATCCCAAACTAATCCGACTGCCCCACTCTCTCGCCACAGCCCTGTATCAATCCCAAACTAATCCCACTGCCCCACTCTCTCGCCACAGCCCTGTATCAATCCCAAACTAATCCCACTGCCCCACTCTCTCGCCACAGCCCTGTATCAATCCCAAACTAATCCCACTGCCCCACTCTCTCCCCATAGCCCTGTATCAATCCCCAAACTAATCCCACTGCCTCACTCCCTCCTCATACCCCTGTATCAATCCCAAACTAATCCCACTGCCCCACTCTCTCCCCAGAGCCCTGTATCAATCCCAAACTAATCCCACTGCCTCCCTCCCTCCCCATAGCCCTGTATCAATCCCCAAACTAATTCCACTGCCCCTACTCTCTATCCATAGCCCTGTATCAATCCCCAAACTAATCCCACTGTCCCACTCTCTCCCCATAGCCCTGTATCAATCCCAAACTAATCCCACTGCCCCGCTCTCTCCCCATAGCCCTGTATCAATCCCCAGCTAATCCCACAGCCCCGCTCTCTCCCCATAGCCCTGTTTCAATCCCAAACTAAACCCACTGCCTCACTCACTCCCCCATAGCCCTGTTTCAATCCCAAACTAATCCCACTGCCTCACTCCCTCCCCATAGCCCTGTTTCAATCCCAAACTAATCCCACTGCCCCATTCTCTCCCCATAGCCCTGTATCAATCCCAAACTAAACCCACTGCCCCACTTCCCATAGCCCTGTATCAATCCCCAAACTAATCCCACTGCCCCACTCTCTCCCCATAGCCCTGTATCAATCCCCAGACTAATCCCACTGCCCCACTCTCTTCCCAGAGCCCTGTATCAATCCCCAAACTAATGCCACTGC
Source organism: Scyliorhinus torazame (assembly GCF_047496885.1). Taxonomy (NCBI): domain Eukaryota; kingdom Metazoa; phylum Chordata; class Chondrichthyes; order Carcharhiniformes; family Scyliorhinidae; genus Scyliorhinus; species Scyliorhinus torazame. The sequence continues at coordinate 251,671,843 of NC_092717.1, forward strand.
CCCACTCTCTTCCTATAGCCCTGTATCAATCCCCAAATTAATGCCACTGCCTCACTTCTTCCCCATAGCCCTGTATCAATCCCCAAGCTAATCCCACTGCCCCCCTCTCTCCCCTTCGCCCTGTTTCAATCCCCCAACTAATCCCACTACCCCACTCTCTCCCCGTAGCCCTGTATCAATACCAAACTAATCCCACTGCCCCACTCTCTCCCCATCGCCCTGTGTCAATCCCCAAACTAATCCCACTGCCCCACTCCCCATCGCCCTGTATCAATCCCCAAACTAATCCCACTGCCCCGCCCTCACCCCATAGCCCTGTATCAATCCCAAACTAATTCCACTGCCCCGCTCTCTCCCCATAGCCCTGCATCAATACCAAACTAACCCCACTGCCCCACTCTCTCCCCATAGCCCTGTATCAATCCCAAACCCCACTGCCCCACTCTCTCTCCATAGGCCTGTATCAATCCCAAACTAATCCCACTGCCCCACTCTCTCCCCATAGCCCTGTATCAATCCCAAACTAATCCCACTGCCCCACTCTCTCCCCATAGCCCTGTATCAATCCCAAACAAATCCCACTCTCTCCCCATTTCTCTGTATCAATCCCAAGTTTATCCCCTTTGCCCTGTAAATCTACTTTTCCAAGCACATGTCCAGTTTCCTTTTGAAATGATTATTGTTTTCCATTTCCACCAACTCCAGAGGCAGAGAGTTCGGGTCATTAGCACTCACTGTATAAAGATCTTCCTCACATTCCCCTGTGTCCCGTATCAAACCATAAGTCTGTGACCCCCACCCCCCAGTCCTTGTACTATCAGCCAATGGGAGCAGCTTTTCTTTGTCTACCTTATCTAAACCTGCCTCGTTATGTGCACCTCTATCACTTCACCCCTCAGTCTCCTTTGCTCCCAGGAGATCACCCCTCAGCTTCCCCAAGCTAACCTTGTAGCTAAAATCCCTAATCCCTGGCCCCATTGTGGTAAATCTCCCTCCGTATCATCTCCTTCCTTCCGATGGTGACCAGAGCTGGACACAATTCTCTAGTTGGGGCCTAACCTGAGCTTTATAAAGGTTCGGCATAACTTCCCGCTTTTGTACTCAATGACTCTGTTTATGAAGCCCAAGATCTCTGATGCTTTGCTAATCACTCTCTCAATGTGTCCTGCCACTTTAATTGGTCGATGAGCATGAAGTTTCAGGTTCCTCTGTCGCTGCCCGATCTTTAGAATTATCTTGCGTGTCTCTATCCTTCTGCCAAAATGCATCAGCGCACATTGGGCTTAATTTGGGCACATTTTAGAACATAAGGAGAAGGAGGAGTAATGATATTGTCACTGGAATAGTAACCCAGAGACCCAGGGTAATGGTATTGTCACTGGAATAGTGACCCAGAGTAATGTTATTGTCACTGGACTAGTAACCCAGAGACCCAGGGTAATGGTATTGTCACTGGAATAGAAACCCAGAGACCCAGGGTAATGGTATTGTCACTGGATTAGTAACCCAGAGACCCAGGGTAATGGTATTGTCACTGGAATAGTAACCCAGAGACCCAGGGTAATGGTATTGTCACTGGATTAATAACCCAGAGACCCAGAGTAATGGTATTGTCACTGGATTAGTAACCCAGAGACCCAGGGTAATGGTATTGTCACTGGAATAGTAACCCAGAGACCCAGGGTAATGGTATTGTCACTGGATTAATAACCCAGAGACCCAGGGTAATGGTATTGTCACTGGAATAGTAACCCAGAGACCCAGGGTAATGGTATTGTCACTGGATTAGTAACCCAGAGACCCAGGGTAATGGTATTGTCACTGGAATAGTAACCCAGAGACCCAGGGTAATGGTATTGTCACTGGATTAATAACCCAGAGACCCAGAGTAATGGTATTGTCACTGGAATAGTAACCCAGAGACCCAGGGTAATGGTATTGTCACTGAAATAGTAACCCAGAGTAATGGTATTGTCACTGGAATAGTAACGCAGAGACCCAGGGTAATGGTATTGTCACTGGATTAGTAACCCAGAGACCCAGGGTAATGGTATTGTCACTGGAATAGTAACCCAGAGACCCAGGGTAATGGTATTGTCACTGGAATAGTAACCCAGAGACCCAGGGTAATGGTATTGCCTCTGGATTAGTAACCCAGAGACCCAGGGTAATGGCATTGTCACTGGAATAGTACCCCAGAGACCCAGAGTAATGGTAATGTAAGTGGAATAGTAACCCAGAGACCCAGGGTAATGGTATTGTCACTGGAATAGTAACCCAGAGACCCAGGGTAATGGTATTGTCACTGGAATAGTAACCCAGAGACCCAGGGTAATGGTATTGTCACTGGAATAGTAACCCAGAGACCCAGGGTAATGGTATTGTCACTGGAATAGTAACCCAGAGACCCAGGGTAATGGTATTGTCAGTGGAATAGTAACCCAGAGACCCAGGGTAATGGTATTGTCACTGGAATAGTAACCCAGATATAGATATAGAACAATACAGCGCAGTACAGGCCCTTCGGCCCACGATGTTGCACCGAAACAAAAGCCATCTAACCTACACTATGCCATTATCATCCATATGTTTATCCAATAAACTTTTAAATGCCCTCAATGTTGGCGAGTTCACTACTGTAGCAGGTAGGGCATTCCACGGCCTCACTACTCTTTGCGTAAAGAACCTACCTCTGACCTCTGTCCTATATCTATTACCCCTCAGTTTAAAGTTATGTCCCCTCGTGCCAGCCATTTCCATCCGCGGGAGAAGGCTCTCACTGTCCACCCTATCCAACCCCCTGATCATTTTGCATGCCTCTATTAAGTCTCCTCTTAACCTTCTTCTCTCCAACGAAAACAACCTCAAGTCCATCAGCCTTTCCTCATAAGATTTTCCCTCCACACCAGGCAACATCCTGGTAAATCTCCTCTGCACACGCTCCAAAGCCTCCACGTCCTTCCTATAATGCGATGACCAGAACTGTACGCAATACTCCAAATGCGGCCGCACCAGAGTTCTGTACAGCTGCAACATGACCTCCCGACTCCGGAACTCAATCCCTCTACCAATAAAGGCCAACACTCCATAGGCCTTCTTCACAACCCTATCAACCTGGGTGGCAACTTTCAGGGATGTATGTACATGGACACCTAGATCCCTCTGCTCATCCACACTTTCAAGAACTTTACCATTAGCCAAATATTCTGCATTCCTGTTATTCCTTCCAAAGTGAATCACCTCACACTTCTCTACATTAAACTCCATTTGCCACCTCTCAGCCCAGCTCTGCAGCTTATCTGTATCCCTCTGTAACCTGCTACATCCTTCCACACTATCGACAACACCACCGACTTTAGTATCGTCTGCAAATTTACTCACCCACCCTTCTGCGCCTTCCTCAGAGACCCAGGGTAATGGTATTGTCACTGGACTAGTAACCCAGAGACCCAGGGTAATGGTATTGTCACTGGAATAGTAACCCAGAGACCCAGGGTAATGGTATTGTCACTGGATTAATTTTTTTTTAAAAATAATATTTTATTGAAAATTTTTGGTCAAGCAACACAGTACATTGTGCATCCTTTACACAACATTGTAACAATACAGATAATAATGACCTTTTTTAAATTTAAACAAAAACAACAACAAATAAATAAATATTAAATAACAAAAAATAAAAACTAGCCCTAATTGGCAACTGCCTTGTCTCAGGCCACACCCCCCCCCCCCATCCCCCCAAGTCCTGGGCCGCTGCTGCTGCCTTCTTTGTTCTCCCCTATCTATCTTTCCGCAAGATATTCGACGAACGGAGTAAACCCTTGAGCCGACCCCCTTAGGACGAACTTAATCCGCTCTAACTTTATGAACCCCGCCATATCATTTATCCAGGTCTCCACCCCCGGGGGCTTGGCTTCTTTCCACATTAGCAATATTCTGCGCCGGGCTACTAGGGACGCAAAGGCCAAAACATCGGCCTCTTTCGCCTCCTGCACTCCCGGCTCTTGTGCAACCCCAAATATAGCCAACCCCCAGCTTGGTTCGACCCGGACTCCTACTACTTTCGAAAGCACCTTTGTCACCCCCATCCAAAACCCCTGTAGTGCCGGGCATGACCAAAACATATGGGTATGATTCGCTGGGCTTCTCGAGCACCTCGCACACCTATCCTCCACCCCAAAAAATTTACTGAGCCGTGTTCCAGTCATATGTGCCCTGTGTAATAGCTTAAACTGAATCAGGCTTAGCCTGGAGCACGATGACGACGAGTTTACCCTGTTTAGGGCATCTGACCACATCCCCTCCTCAATCTCCTCCCCTAGCTCTTCTTCCCATTTCCCTTTTAGTTCGTCCATCATAGTCTCCCCTTCGTCTCTCATTTCCCTATATATATCCGACACCTTACCGTCCCCCACCCATTTCTTTGAGATGACTCTGTCCTGCACCTCTTGTGTCGGGAGCTGCGGGAATTCCCTCACCTGCTGCCTCGCAAAAGCCCTCAATTGCATGTACCTGAATGCATTCCCTTGGGGCAACCCATATTTCTCGGTCAGCGCTCCCAGACTCGCAAACTTCCCATCCACAAATAGATCTTTCAATTGCGTTATACCTGCTCTTTGCCACATTCCATATCCCCCATCCATTCCCCCCGGGGCAAACCTATGGTTGTTTCTTATCGGGGACCCCCCCAGTGCTCCGGTCTTTCCCCTATGTCGTCTCCACTGTCCCCAAATCTTCAGTGTAGCTACCACCACCGGACTCGTGGTATAGTTCCTTGGTGAGAACGGCAATGGGGCTGTCACCATAGCCTGCAGGCTGGTCCCCCTACAGGACGCCCTCTCTAATCTCTTCCACGCCGCTCCTTCCTCCTCTCCCATCCACTTACTCACCATTGAAATATTAGCGGCCCAATAATACTCACTTAGGCTCGGTAGTGCCAGCCCCCCCCCCTATCCCTACTACGCTGTAAGAATCCCTTCCTCACTCTCGGAGTCTTCCCGGCCCAAACAAAACCCATGATACTCTTTTCTATCCTTTTGAAAAAAGCCTTCGTGATCACCACCGGGAGACACTGAAACACAAAAAGGAATCTCGGGAGGACCACCATCTTAACTGCCTGCACCCTCCCTGCCATTGACAATGCTACCATATCCCATCTCTTGAAATCTTCCTCCATCTGTTCCACCAACCGCGTCAAATTTAGCCTGTGCAATGTGCCCCAATTCTTAGCTATCTGGATCCCCAGATAACGAAAGTCTCTTGTTACCTTCCTCAACGGTAGGTCTTCTATTTCTCTACTCTGCTCCCCTGGATGCACCACAAACAGCTCACTCTTTCCCATGTTCAATTTATACCCTGAAAAATCCCCAAACTCCCCAAGTATCCGCATTATTTCTGGCATCCCCTCCGCTGGATCCGCCACATATAGTAGCAGATCATCCGCATATAAAGATACCCGGTGTTCTTCTCCTCCCCTAAGTATTCCCCTCCATCCCTTGGAACCTCTCAGCGCTATCGCCAGGGGCTCAATCGCCAGTGCAAACAGTAACGGGGACAGAGGACATCCCTGCCTTGTCCCTCTATGGAGCCGAAAATATGCCGATGCCCGTCCATTCGTGACCACACTCGCCACTGGGGCCCTATACAACAGCTGCACCCATCTAACATACCCCTCTCCGAACCCAAATCTCCTCAACACCTCCCACAGATAATCCCACTCCACTCTATCAAATGCTTTCTCGGCATCCATCGCCACTACTATCTCCGTTTCACCCTCTGGTGGGGCCATCATCATTACCCCTAACAACCTCCGTATGTTCGTGTTCAGCTGTCTCCCCTTCACAAACCCAGTTTGGTCCTCATGAACCACCCCCGGGACACATTCCTCTATTCTCATTGCCATTACCTTGGCCAAGACCTTGGCATCTACATTGAGGAGGGAGATTGGTCTGTAGGACCCGCATTGTAGCGGATCCTTTTCCTTCTTTAAAAGAAGCGATATCGTTGCTTCTGACATAGTCGGGGGCAGTTGTCCCCTTTCCTTTGCCTCGTTGAAGGTCCTCGTCAGTAGCGGGGCGAGCAAGTCCAAATATTTTCTGTAAAATTCAACTGGGAATCCGTCCGGTCCCGGGGCCTTTCCCGTCTGCATGTTCCTAATTCCTTTCACCACTTCTTCTACCGTGATCTGTGCTCCCAATCCCATCCTTTCCTGCTCTTCCACCTTGGGAATTTCCAGCCGATCCAAAAACTCCATCATTCTCTCCCTCCCATCCGGGGGTTGAGCTTCATACAATTTTTTATAAAATGTCTTAAACACTTCATTCACTCTCTCCGCTCCCCGCTCCGTCTCTCCATCTTCGTCTCTCACCCCCCCTATTTCCCTCGCTGCTCCCCTTTTCCTCAATTGGTGTGCCAGCAATCTGCTCGCCTTCTCTCCATATTCATACTGTACACCCTGCGCCTTCCTCCATTGTGCCTCTGCAGTGCCTGTGGTCAGCAAGTCAAATTCCACATGCAGCCTTTGCCTTTCCCTATACAGTCCCTCCTCCGGTGCTTCCGCATACTGTCTGTCCACCCTCAAAAGTTCTTGCAACAACCGCTCCCGTTCCTTACTCTCCTGCTTAGTTTATGTGTCCTTATTGATATCAGCTCCCCCCTAACCACCGCCTTCAACGCCTCCCAGACCACTCCCACCTGAACCTCCCCATTGTCATTGAGTTCCAAGTACTTTTCAATGCATCCCCTCACCCTTAAACACACCCCCTCATCCGCCATTAGTCCCATATCCATTCTCCAGGGTGGACGCCCTCTTGTTTCCTCCCCTATCTCCAAGTCTACCCAGTGTGGGGCATGATCCGAAATGGCTATAGCCGTATATTCCGTTCCCCTCACCCTCGGGATCAATGCCCTATCCAACACAAAAAAGTCTATGCGTGAATAGACTTTATGGACATAGGAGAAAAACGAGAACTCCTTACTCCTAGGTCTACTGAATCTCCACGGGTCCACCCCTCCCATCTGCTCCATAAAATCCTTAAGCACCTTGGCTGCTGCCGGCCTCCTACCAGTCCTGGACTTCGACCTATCCAGCCTTGGTTCCAACACCGTGTTAAAGTCTCCCCCCATTATCAGCTTTCCGGTCTCTAGGTCTGGGATGCGTCCTAGCATTCGCCTCATAAAATTGGCATCGTCCCAATTCGGGGCATACACGTTTACCAACACCACCATCTCTCCCTGTAATTTGCCACTCACCATCACGTATCTGCCCCCGTTATCCGCCACTATAGTCTTTGCCTCGAACATTACCCGCTTCCCCACTAATATAGCCACCCCCCTGTTTTTCGCATCCAGCCCCGAATGGAACACCTGCCCTACCCATCCTTTGCGCAACCTAACCTGATCTATCAGTTTCAGGTGCGTTTCCTGTAACATGACCACATCTGCTTTAAGTTTCTTAAGGTGTGCGAGTACTCGTGCCCTCTTTATCGGCCCGTTAAGCCCCCTCACGTTCCACGTGATCAGCCGAGTTGGGGGGCTTCCCACCCCCCCCCCTTGCCGGTTAGCCATCATCTTTTTCCAGCTTCTCGCCCAGTTCCCACGCGGCTGTATTTCTCCCAGACGGTGCCCCCCCGCCCATCCTTTCCCGCACCCACTCCCCCCTTTCCCCAGCAGCAGCAACCCAGTAATTCCCCCCTCCCCCCCCCCCCCCCCCCCCCCCCCCCCGCTAGACCCCCCGCTAGCGTAATTACTCCCCCCATGTTGCTCCCAGAAGTCAGCAAACTCTGGCTGACCTCGGCTTCCCCCCGTGATCACGGCTCGCCCCGTGCGGCGCCCCCTCCTTCCTGCTTCTCTATTCCCGCCATAATTATCATAGCGCGGGAACCAAGCCCGCGCCTCTCCCTCGGCCCCGCCTCCCATGGCCAACGCCCCATCTCCTCTCCCTCCCCACCTCCCCCCATCACCACCTGTGGGAGAAAGAAAAGTTACCATACCGCAGGATTAATCATACAATCCCTCTTCGCCCCCCCCCCCCCCCCCCCCCCCCCCACTCGTCCCACCACTTTGTCCAAACGTTCATTTTCGTAGTCCAATCATTCCAATTTTTCTTCTACAATAAAAGTCCACGCTTCATCCGCCGTCTCAAAGTAGTGGTGCCTCCCTTGATATGTGACCCACAGTCTTGCCGGTTGCAGCATTCCAAACTTTATCTTTTTTTTGTGAAGTACCGCTTTGGCCCGATTAAAGCTCGCCCTCCTTCTCGCCACCTCCGCACTCCAATCTTGATAGACGCGGATCACCGCGTTCTCCCATTTACTACACCGAGTTTTCTTCGCCCATCTAAGGACCATTTCTCTATCCTTAAAACGGAGAAATCGCACCACTATGGCTCTGGGAGCTTCTCCTGCTCTCGGTCCTCGCACCATAACTCGGTATGCTCCCTCCACCTCCAACGGACCCGTCGGGGCCTCCACTCCCATTAACGAGTGCAGCATCGTGCTCACATATGCCCCGACGTCCGCCCCCTCCACACCTTCAGGAAGGCCAAGAATCCTCAAGTTGTTCCTCCTTGCGTTATTTTCCAGTGCCTCCAACCTCTCCACAGATCGTTTCTGGTGTGCCTCCTGTATCTCCGACTTCACCACCAGGCCCTGTATGTCGTTTTCATTCTCTGCTGCTTTCGCCTTCACGACCCGAAGCTCCTGCTCCTGGGTCTTTTGTTCCTCTTTCAGCCCTTCAATCGCCTGTGATATCGGGGCCAACAACTCTTTCTTCATTTCCTTTTTTATCTCCTCCACGCAGCGTTTCAAAAACTCTTGTTGTTCAGGGCCCCATGTGAAACTGCCACCTTCCGACGCCATCTTGGTTTCTGCTTGCCTTCCTTGCCGTTGTTCCAAAGGATCCGCTGCAATCCGGCCACTTTCCTCTCCTTTTTCCATCCGTGTCCAGGGGGAACACCCTTCTGGTTTACCGCACGGTGTTTTCAGCCGTTAAAATTGCCGTTGGGGCTCCTATCAAGAGCCCAAAAGTCCGTTTCACAGGGAGCTGCCGAAACGTGCGACTCAGCTGGTCATCGCCGCACCCGGAAGTTGTCACTGGATTAATAACCCAGAGACCCAGAGTAATGGTATTGTCACTGGAATAGTAACCCAGAGACCCAGAGTAATGGTATTGTCACTGGAATAGTAACCCAGAGACCCAGAATAATGGTATTGTCACTGGAATAGTAACCCAGAGACCCAGGGTAATGGTATTGTCACTGGAATAGTAACCCAGGGTAATGGTATTGTCACTGGAATAGTAACCCAGAGACCCAGAATAATGGTATTGTCACTGGAATAGTAACCCAGAGAGCCAGGGTAACGGTATTGTCAATGGAATAGTAACCCAGAGACCCAGAGTAATGGTATTGTCACTGGTATAGTAACCCAGGGTAATGGTATTGTCACTGGAATAGTAACCCAGAGACCCAGAGTAATGATATTGTCACTGGAATAGTGACCCAGAGTAATGGTATTGTCACTGGATTAGTAACCCAGAGACCCAGGTTAATGGTATTGTCACTGGATTAGTAACCCAGAGACCCAGAGTAATGGTATTGTCACTGGAATAGTAACCCAGAGACCCAGGGTAATGGTATTGTCACTGGAATAGTAACCCAGAGTAATGGTATTGTCACTGGAATAGTAACCCAGAGACCCAGAGTGATGGTATTGTCACTGGAATAGTAACCCAGAGACCCAGGGTAATGGTATTGCCACTGTAATAGTAAACCAGACACCCAGGGTAATGTTATTGTCACTGGAATAGTAACCCAGAGACCCAGAGTAATGGTATTGTCACTGTAATAGTGACCCAGAGTAATGGTATTGTCACTGGACCAGTAATCCAGAGACCCAGAGTAATGGTATTGTCACTGGAATAGAAACCCAGAGACCCAGAGTAATGGTATTGTCACTGTAATAGTGACCCAGAGTAATGGTATTGTCACTGTAATAGTGACCCAGAGTAATGGTATTGTCGCTAGACCAGTAATCCAGAGACCCAGGGGAATGCTCTGGGGACCCGGGTTCGAATCCCGACACTGCAGACGGTGAAATTTGAATGTAATAAAAATTGGAATTAAAAGCCTAATAATGATCATGAAACCATTGTCGATTGTCGTAAAAACCCATCTGGTTCACTAATGTCCTTTAGGGAAGGAAATCTGTCGTCCTTACCCGGTCTGGCCTACATGTAACTCAAGATCCACAGCAATGGGGTTGACTCTTAAATACCCCCTGAAAGACACTCAGTTCAAGGGCATTTCAGGATGGGCAATAATTCAGGCCCAGCCAACCACACCCAAAACTCCTGAATGAATTTAACAAAGTAAACAGTTCAGCCCATTGAGTGCCACCATTCAACACGTTCGTGGCTGATATAATCTCAGCTCTATTTAACCCTTCATCGCCCGCTCTCCATAACCCTTCATCGCCCGCTCTCCATAACCCTTCATCGCCCGCTCTCCATAACCCTTCATCGCCCGCCCTCCATAACCCTTCATCGCCCGGTCCCCATAACCCTTCATCACCCGCTCTCCATAACCCTTCATCAAACGCTCTCCATAACCCTTCATCAAACGCTCTCCGTAACCCTTCATCGAACGCTCTCCGTAACCCTTCATCGAACGCTCTCTATAATCCTTCATCGCCCGCTCTCCATAATCCTTCATCGCCCGCTCTCCATAACCCTTCATCGCCCGCTCTCCATAACCCTTCATCGCCCGCTCTCCATAACCCTTCATCGCCCGCTCTCCATAACCCTCCATCGCCCGCTCTCCATAACCCTTCATCGCCCGCTCTCCATAACCCTTCATCCCCCGCTCTCCATAACCCTTCATCGCCCGCTCTCCATAACCCTTCATCGCCCGCTCTCCATAACCCTTCATCGCCCGCTCTCCATAACCCTTCATCGCCCGCTCTCCATAACCCTTCATCGCCCGCTCTCCATAACCCTTCATCGCCCGCTCTCCATAACCCTTCATCGCCAGCTCTCCATAACCCTTCATCGCCCGCTCTCCATAACCCTTCATCGCCCTCTCCCCATAACCCTTCATCGCCCGCTCTCCATAACCCTTTATCGCCCGCTCTCCATAACCCTTCATCGCCAGCTCTCCATAACCCTTCATCGCCCGCTCTCCATAACCCTTCATCGCCCGCTCCCCATCACTCTTCATCCCCCGCTCCCCATAACCCTTCATCGCCCTCTCTCCATAACCCTTCATCGCCCGCTCTTCATAACCCTTCATCGCCCGCTCTCCATAACCCTTCATCGCCCTCTCCCCATAACTCTTCATCGCCCGCTCTCCATAACCCTTCATCGCCCGTTCTCCATAACCCTTCATCGCCCGCTCTCCATAACCCTTCATCGCCCGCCCTCCATAACCCTTCATCGCCCGGTCCCCATAACCCTTCATCGCACGCTCTCCATAACCCTTCATCACCCGCTCTCCATAACCCTTCATCAAACGCTCTCCATAACCCTTCATCGCCCGCTCTCCATAACCCTTCATCGCCCGCTCTCCGTAACCCTTCATCGAACGCTCTCTATAATCCTTCATCGCCCGCTCTCCATAATCCTTCATCGCCCGCTCTCCATAACCCTTCATCGCCCGCTCTCCATAACCCTTCATCGCCCGCTCTCCATAACCCTTCATCGCCCGCTCTCCATAACCCTTCATCGCCCGCTCTCCATAACCCTTCATCGCCCGCTCTCCATAACCCTTCATCGCCCGCTCTCCATAACCCTTCATCGCCCGCTCTCCATAACCCTTCATCGCCCTCTCTCCATAACCCTTCATCGCTCGCTCTCCATAACCCTTCATCGCCCTCTCTCCATAGCCCTTCATCGCCCTCTCCCCATAATCCTTCATCGCCCTCTCTCCATAACCCTTCATCGCCCGCTCTCCATAACCCTTCATCGCCCTCTCTCCATAACCCTTCATCGCCCGCTCTCCATAACCCTTCATCGCCCTCTCTCCATAACCCTTCATCGCCCGCTCTCCATAACCCTTCATCGCCCGCTCTCCATAACCCTTCATCGCCCGCTCTCCATAACCCTTCATCGCCCGCCCTCCATAACCCTTCATCGCCCGCCCTCCATAACCCTTCATCGCCCGCCCTCCATAACCCTTCATCGCCCGCCCTCCATAACCCTTCATCGCCCGCTCTCCATAACCCTTCATCGCCCGCTCTCCATAACCCTTCATCGCCCGCTCTCCATAACCCTTCATCGAACTCTCTCCATAACCCTTCATCGCCCGCTCTCCATAACCCTTCATCGCCCGCTCTCCATAACCCTTCATCGCCCGCTCTCCATAACCGTTCATCGCCCGCTCTCCATAACCCTTCATCGCCCGCTCTCCATAACCCTTCATCGCCCTCTCTCCATAACCCTTCATCGCCCGCTCTCCATAACCCTTCATCGCCTGCTCTCCATAACCCTTCATCGCCCTCTCTCCATAACCCTTCATCGCCCGCTCTCCATAACCCTTCATCGCCCGCTCTCCATAACCCTTCATCACCCGCCCTCCATAACCCTTCATCGCCCGCTCTCCATAACCCTTCATCGCCCGCCCTCCATAACCCTTCATCGCCCGCCCTCCATAACCCTTCATCGCCCGCTCTCCATAACCCTTCATCGCCCTCTCCCCATAACCCTTCATCGCCCGCTCTCCATAACCCTTCATCGCCCGCTCTCCATAACCCTTCATCGCCCGCTCTCCATAACCCTTCATCGCCCGCTCTCCATAACCCTTCATCGCCCGCTCTCCATAACCCTTCATCGCCCGCTCTCCATAACCCTTCATCGCCCGCTCTCCATAACCCTTCATCGCCCGCTCACCATAACCCTTCATCGCCCGCTCTCCATAACCCTTCATCGCCCGCTCTCCATAACCCTTCATCGCCCGCTCTCCATAACCCTTCATCGCCCGCTCTCCATCACCCTTCATCGCCCGCTCTCCATAACCCTTCATCGCCTGCTCTCCATAACCCTTCATCGCCTGCTCTCCATAACCCTTCATCGCCCGCTCTCCATAACCCTTCATCGCCCGCTCTCCATAACCCTTTATCGCCCGCCCTCCATAACCCTTCATTGCCTGCTCTCCATAACCCTTCATCGCTCTCTCTCCATAACCCTTCATCGCCCGCTCTCCATAACCCTTCATCGCCCGCTCTCCATAACCCTTCATCGCCCGCTCTCCATAACCCTTCATATTTGTGTTACAAAAACCCCCATGGGCTGCAGATCATCACCTCACACATACTGAAAGCCAAGAGGACACTGGCTCTGGTTACACCTAATCTCACTGCATTTGTCCTTTGCTCTCACCTACAGCTGCCTTACCATGAGTTGGAGAAGCTGAACGGGATCGAGGAAGTTAAACATTATTTACGGAAAAGACTCCTGGATGTGCAGTTATGACGATCAAAGACGAGCTTTTTTTTGTACCCCGCTCCTGTTTCTACTTTGGAGAAGTGATGGCGCCTCCCATTCGGCCCCTCGTCGGAGCTCCCAGAGATTGTAGCACCAATAGCGATTGGAACTCGGGAGCTGCTCAACTGTTTTATTTCTCCTCCTCTGGCTTTCAGAGTGGAAGGGAACCTTGTGGGGGTTTTTTTTTTTTGCTTTTGTGTGTTCACATGCTTACTACTGCCAGGTGTTTTGTACCATCCTTGGAGATGACAAGCTTTTAAAACAAAGAATCTTGGAGTGTGAGTGAAGTTCTAGTTAAGTTGAGAATTGGCAGGGAGGTTTCGTGAAAGAGTTTTTTTCTTTAATTGCGTGTTCACTGGCCATCTCGTGGCCTGTGGCTTTCTTCCATCCTCGTCACCCGCCAACCGGTTACGAACTGACAAACCTTAGGCCGAGACGCCAAATGCTGCTGAATTACTCCCATCACCCTCTCATTGGCATACTGCCTGAAGGGGTTTCTCTCTGAGCCGGTAGTGAACCCATTGAAGAACTGGGAGAAAACCTGCAGTCGGTGTGTTACCAATGCACCTGCAGCCCTTGTCTTTCTTGGCAGCAGAGGTAGTGGGTTTGGAAGGTGCTGTTGGAGGAGCCCTGGTGAGGTGTTGCAGTGCATCTGGGAGATGGTGTGCACAGCTGCTGCGGTCTCGGTGGTGCATGGGATGCCAATCAAGCGGGGCTACTTTGGCCTGGGGTGAATCGGGCTTTTTTAGTGTTGTTGGAGCTGCACTCACCCAGGCAATTTGTGGAGGGCATTAACCTGGAGCACAGAATACCCTTGTGGGGTTTTTCTCTTCTTGTAATGAGCCTGTCTTTCCGTCCACTCCAACCAACAACAGCTCAATCAGCTACAAATGATGTAAATTGCATGTGATTGTGGGAGAACCTGAACACAATGGACTGGAATCGGAGAGGGGACTTTTCCTATCCTAGTCTACCCACAGTGTGGGAGTGCTGGCTGGGGATGGTGTTGATGGAAATGGTTGCTATGGGGAGAGGGTGGAGGTGGCTGCTAGTGGAGATGGTGGAGGTGGTTGCTAGTGCAGGTGGTTGCTAGGGGAGATGTTGGAGGTGGTTGCTAGGGGAGATGTTGGAGGTGGTTGCTAGGGGAGATGTTGGAGGTGGTTGCTAGGGGAGATGGTGGAGGTGGCTGCTAGGGGAGATGGTGTTGGCGGATGTGGTTGCTCGGGGAGGGTGTTGGAGGTGGTTGCACAGGGAGAGGGTGTTGGTGGAGCTGGTTGCAAGGGGAGAGGGTGTTGGTGGAGGGTTTTGCTAGGGGAGAGGGTGGTGGAGGTGGTTGCTAGGGGAGAGGGTGTTGGAGGTGGTTGCTAGGGGAGAGGGTGTTGGTGGAGGGTTTTGCTAGGGGAGAGGGTGTTGGTGGAGGTGGTTGCTAAGGGAGAGGGTGTTGGTGGAGGTTTTTGCTAGGGGAGAGGGTGTTGGTGGAGCTGGTTGCTAGGGGACAGGGTGGAGGTGGTTGCTAGGGGAGAGGGTGTGGGTGGAGGTGGTTGCTAGGGGAGAGGATGTTGGTGGAGCTGGTTGCTAGGGGAGAGGGTGTTGGTGGAGCTGGTTGCTAGGGGAGAGGATGTTGGTGGAGCTGGTTGCTAGGGGAGAGGGTGTTGGTGGAGGTGGTTGCTAGGGGAGAGGGTGTGGGTGGAGGTGGTTGCTAGTGGAGAGGGTGTGGGTGGAGGTGGTTGCTAGGGGAGAGGGTGTTGGTGGAGGTGGTTGCTAGTGGAGAGGGTGTGGGTGGAGGTGGTTGCTAGGGGAGAGGGTGTTGGTGGAGGTGGTTGCTAGGGGAGAGGGTGTTGGTGGAGCTGGTTGCTAGGGGAGAGGGTGTTGGTGGAGGTTTTTGCTAGGGGAGAGGGTGTTGGTGGAGCTGGTTGCTAAGGGAGAGGGTGTTGGTGGAGGTTTTTGCTAGGGGAGAGGGTGTTGGTGGAGCTGGTTGCTAAGGGAGAGGGTGTTGGTGGAGGTTTTTGCTAGGGGAGAGGGTGTTGGTGGAGCTGGTTGCTAGGGGAGAGGGTGGAGGTGGTTGCTAGGGGAGAGGGTGTGGGTGGAGGTGGTTGCTAGGGGAGAGGGTGTGGGTGGAGGTGGTTGCTAGTGGAGAGGGTGGAGGTGGTTGCTAGGGGAGAGGGTGTTGGTGGTTGCTAGGGGAGAGGGTGTGGGTGGAGGTGGTTGCTAGGGGAGAGGGTGTTGGTGGAGCTGGTTGCTAGGGGAGAGGGTGGAGGTGGTTGCTAGGGGAGAGGGTGTTGGTGGAGGTGGTTGCTAGGGGAGAGGGTGTTGGTGGAGCTGGTTGCTAGGGGAGAGGGTGTTGGTGGAGCTGGTTGCTAGGGGAGAGGGTGTGGGTGGAGGTGGAGGTGGTTGCTAGGGGAGAGGGTGTTGGTGGAGCTGGTTGCTAGGGGAGAGGGTGTTGGTGGAGCTGGTTGCTAGGGGAGAGGGTGTTGGTGGAGGTTTTTGCTAGGGGAGAGGGTGTTGGTGGAGGTTTTTGCTAGGGGAGAGGGTGTTGGTGGAGGTTTTTGCTTGGCGAGAGGGTGTTGGAGGTGGTTGCACGGGGTGAGGATGTTGGAGGTGGTTGCTAGGGGAGATGGTGTTGGAGCTGGTTGCTAGGGGAGAGGATGTTGGAGGTGGTTGCTGGGGGAGAGGGTGTTGGTGGAGCTGGTTGCTAGGAGAGAGGGTGTTGGTGGAGCTGGTTGCTAGGGGAGAGGGTGTTGGAGGTGGTTGCTAGGGGAGATGGTGTTGGTGGAGGTTGTAGTTAGGGGAATTTTGGTTGCTAGCTGTGGTGTTGACTGCAGACTGTTCTGTGGGGAGGGGAGGGAATAAAGGACAAAACTAAATGATTATGTTCAGGCCTGGCTCCATTCTGGAGCAGCTTTCCTCCGGTCAGTTGATAGATGACAGAGTGCTCCTCCCACAAAATATAAACCTACCCATCGTAATGATGAACTGGGTTTAACCTTGCTGGGTGAGTTTACCTGACCTGGAGTACAGTAGTTAAATGGTGATCGTATGTTAGTGCGTGGGATGTAGCTAGTCACTGGTGTGCAGAATGCGAGTGTACTTTAATTCTGGCAGGGGCGGGGGGGTTGGCAGGGGTGGGGTGGGGATTGGCAGGGGCGGGGGGTGGGGTGGGGATTGGCTGGGGTGGGGCAGGGGGTTGGCAGGGGCAGGGGTGAGGCGGGGACTGGCAGGGGAGGGGGGATGGCAGGGGCAGGGGGTTGGCAGGGGTGGGGGGCTTGGCAGGGGGGGTGAGGGAAGATGGGGATTATGGGGTAGTTCGGTGAGAGATGGTGAAAAAAGGTCAGCTAAATGTACTGTTTTAAATTTGATGAATCTTTGGGTGGTGGGTTTTGGGGTTTTAACAGGATCTTCTAGTTGTGGATTTGGGGTGGGTTTAAATGTGAATAGACCATGAAATTGTGAAATTACAAAGCAAATCCATCAATTGTGATGTGTGTTTGAGGTCAAATATTTTTTAATGTAAGCTTGAGTGTTTGGAGTGTTGAGGTCGGGATTAAGGTTTATGACGTGTTCATCTCGAGGGAACACTGCTGGGCTGACCTCTTTCCATTTTTAAGTTGTTTGTAACAAGTAAGGGACGATCCAGTGCGACCCGTTGGGATTACAGAATACCCGGGAATAAAAACAAACAAGATCCTCAGACTGTCTTCGTGTAAAATCATTTGAGAAACTGAACATGAGTTTTGGAACTGCTGGAAATTCGGAGATTATGGGGTCCCTCACTGCCCCAGTGGTACTCCAGTCACACTGCACACGCTTTCCAATTCTCTGCACATCCTTTGCTCTGTGACACAGGCAGGCAGAGCTGATTCCCCATCTCTACACCTCCTAAGGACACAGAGACTCAATGACGAGTGTTGGATTAGAGGTATGTGTGATCCAGACAGGATAGGAGTGCCAGCGGCAGCTTCCCTTCCCTGGAGGACATTAGACTTACTTCGGGTTTTACAACAATCAGACAATTTCCATGGTGATTTGTTTCCCAAGTGTCAGGACACAAATACCAGGTTGACTCAATTCAAATTCATAACTTGCCCAGAGGGATATGTGCTCACAACTCCTCACATACAAGAATACAAATTAGGAGCAGGAATAGAGTATTCGGCCCTTCGAGTCAGCTCCATCATTCAATAAGATCCTGGATCTGATTATGGCTCAACTCCACTCGCCTGCCTACCCCCCGGGACCCTTTGACTCCCTTGCCAATTCAATTTCTTACATCTACCTGATGTGGTTGACGATTGCCCAGATATATCCAATTCACTGAGAAAAGGGCAAATTCAATGTGGCCAACGACCACTCTCCCAATCAATAAAGAACAGAATGAATCAAAATCCTGGAGCAGCACGGTGACGCAGTGGTGAGCATTGCTGCCTCACGGCGCCGAGGTCCCAGGTTCGATCCCGGCTCTGGGTCACTGTCCGTGTGGAGTTTGTACATTCTCCCCGTGTTTGCATGGGTTTCGCCCCCACATCCCAAAGATGTGCAGGGTAGGTGGATTGACCACGTTAAATTGCCCCTTAATTGGAAAGATGAATTGGGTACTCTAAAATTTAAAAAAATTTAAAATCCTGGTATGCTCCCTAATAGCTCTGTGGGAGCGCCTGCACAAGGTAGGCTGCAGCGGTTCAAGAAGACCGCTCAGCACCACCTTGTCAAGGGTAATTAGAGATGGGCAATAAATGCTGGCTCCACCCACATTCCACAAATGAATTCTAAAAAAACAAGTGCCAGTAGACAGCTCAAAATATAATGAGGACTTGTAAGAATTGGATGAATCAAATTAGCAAAAGTAACTTGCAGGATAATGTCCCAAGTGTGTATTTGGATTAGTTTATTAGAACAATACATTCTGGAACCCAGCAGAAAACCGGCTATTTTAGGCCTGATAATGTGCAATGAGACCGGATTAGTTAATAATCTCGTAGTAAAGAATCTTCTAGGTAAGAGTGATCATAACACGATCGAATTTCACACCAGCAGGTGGGAAATTTGAATCTGAAACTACTGCCTTAAATTATAAATTAAGACCATTACAAGGATGTGAAGATAAAGTTGGCTAAAGTAGAATTTGAAATAAGTTAAGATAAAAGCAATGGCAGACATTTAAGGAGGCATTTCATAACTCTCAGCAAAGATATATTCCATTGAAAAAGAAAAAAGTACCAAAAAGGATGCACCATCCATGGTTAGCAAATGAAGTTAAGGATCGTATCAGATTGAACTTAAGATCTCGGGGCAGGGGTAGGCAATGTAGCCCTTCAAGCCCACTCTGTCAATGGGGCAGCATTCTGCACGGTTAACATTACTGCCTCACAGCGCAGGAACCCGGGTTTAATTCCGGCCTCGGGTGATTGTGTGGAGTTTGCACTTTCTCCCCATGTCTCTGGGTTTCCTCCGGGTGCTCCGGTTTCCTCACAGTCCAAAGATGTGCAGGTTAGGTGGGGTTCAGGGGAGTGGGCCTAGGGTAGGGTGCTCTTTCAGATGGTCAGCGCAGACTCTGCGCACAAAATGATCTCCTGCACTACAGGAATTCTATGATTCTAATACAATCATGGCCGATCTCCTCTCGGCCTCAACTCTTACGGCAGCAGGGTAGCATAGTGGTTAGCACAGTTGCTTCACAGCTCCAGGGTCGCAGGTTCGATTCCTGGCTTGGGTCACTGTCTGTGCGGAGTCTGCACGTTCTCCCCGTGTCTGCGTGGGTTTCCTCCGGGTGCTCCGGTTTCATCCCAAACAGTCTAAAGATGTGCAGGTTCTGTGGGCTGGCCATGATAAATTGCCCTTAATGTCCAAAAAAAGTTAGGTGGGGTTACGGAGATAAAGAGGGATCGGGTGGAGGCGTGGGGCTAGAGTAGGCTGCTCTTTCCAAGGGCCGGTGTGGCTGAATGGCCTTGGCACTGAAAATTCTATGATTCTTCTTTCCTGCCCATTCTCTGTAACCTTAAATCATTTACTAATTAAAAATCTCCTCAAATGATTAATTATATTTACTCAATGTCCCAGCTTACAGAATTGGGCACTTTAAAGTTTTTTTTAAATTTGCCCTTTAATTGGAAAAATAAAAACAAAAAGGCTGCTACCTCTTATCCTAAAACTATGACAACTCGTTGTAGATTGCCCCACAAGCGCAAGCATCTGCTAAGAGGTGCTGTTTTAGCCACACTGGGCTAAATCGCTGGCTTTGAAAGCAGACCAAGGCAGGCCAGCAACACGGTTCAATTCCCATACCAGCCTCCCCGAGCAGGCGCCGGAATGTGGCGACTAGGGGCTTTTCACAGTAACTTCATTTGAAGCCTACTTGTGACAATAAGCGATTTTCATTTCATTTTCATTCCACCTCGACTTTGTAAATACCCTTTATCATCATGTTTACCTCAATAGGATCACTTACTCTCTAGAGTATAGAAGAATAAGTGATCCTCGGCCTAAACTGCTCAACCTCTCTTCTTTAAAACAGAACCCTCTTCTCTGGAATCAATCTAGTGAACTTCCTCTGAACTGCCTCTAAAGCAACTACATCTTTCCTCAAATAAGGGACCAAAACTGTGCACTACTCCCGGTGTGGTCTCACCAATGCCTTGTGCAGTTGCAGCAACACATCCCTACTTTTTATACTCTATCCCTTTAGCTATCAATGCCAACATTCCGTTTACTTTCTTTATTACCTGTTATACCTGCAGGCTGGTTTCCTGCGATACACAGACAGACACCCAGATCCCTCTGCACCGAAGTACCTTGAAGTTTCTTTCCATTTAGATGATCATAGAATCCCTGTAGTGCAATGGGAGGCCATTTGGCTCCCCTGTCCACCCCACCCTCTCCCTGTAAGCCATTCCCCAACCTGCACATCCCTGGAAACTAAGGGGAAATTTATCATGGCCAATCCACCTAAACCGGAAACCCACACAGACACGGGGAGAACGTGCAAACTCCACACAGACAGGCTGGAATTAAACCCGGGTCCCTGCTGCTGTGCAGCAGCAGTGCTAACCACTGTGTCGCCGTGCTGCCATAAGTTGCCTTTCCATTTTTTTGACCAAAATGGATAACCTCACACTTGGTCATATTAAACTCCATCTGCCAAAATTTGGATCACTCCAAATGGATCACACCTAACCAATCTATCTCCATTTGTAAATGTTTTATTTCCTCATTGCAATTTCCTATCCCAGCTATCCTAATGTTATCTGAAAATTTGGCTAAAGTACCTTCTATCCCTGTATCCAAGTCGTTAATATAGATTGTAAATAGCTGGGGCCCAAGGACCGAACCATGTGGCCCCCCACCAGTTACATCTTGGCATCCAGAAAAAGACCCATTTATCCCGACTGTCTCCTGTCCGTCAGCCAGTCTTCTATCCAAGCTAATAAATTACCTCTAACCCCATGTGAACTTTGTGTATTCATCTTTTGTGCGGCACCTTATCAAATGCCTTCTGGAAGTCCAGATATACGACATCTACAGCATTCCCATTATCCACTTAGCTTGTTACATCTTTAAAAAACTCCAGCAAATTAGCCAAATGATTTACCCTTTATAAAACCGTGCTGACTCTGATAGATTGATGTCCTGATATTACTTGATAATGGATTCTAACAATTTCCCAATAACAGATGTTATCCAAAGTATCTATAGTTCCCTAATTTCTGCCTCCTTTTTTGAAAAAGGATGTTAAATCAGTATTTTTTCCAATCCACTGGAACTTTCCCGCACCCAGGGAATTTTGGAATATTATAACCACTGTCTCTGTTGCCACTTCCTTTAAGCCCCTGGGGACTTGTCTGTCCTCAATCCCAATAGTTTGTTTCGTACTTTTGCTTATTAATGATGATTGTTCCAAGGTCCTCACTTTCTATTACCTCTGCATTACCTGTTATTGTTTTTATTTAAAGATGTTTATTCAAATTTTTCCAACAACATTTTTGTAACAAACAAACCCCGCCCCCCCCATAACAAAAAGATGAAAGAACACAAACCCCACAATCAAAAATAATAAACTACTTATACATTGGGTTTCTCCAGCATATATTAACCCCGCCATACGACATTCAAAATTACCCTTGGGGAAACCCCCCCCCCGGGTTGCCGCTGCTGCTGACCTCCTAGCGCTCCACGAGATAGTCTAGGAACGGTTGCCACCGCCTGAAGAACCCCTGCGCAGACCCTCACAAGGCAAACTTTATCCTCTCCAGCTTAATGAACTCTGCCATGTCATTTATCCAGGCTTCCACACTGGGGGGCTTCGTGTCTTTCCACATTAGCAAGATCCTCCGCCGGGCTACCAGGGACGCAAAGGCCAGAATACCGGCCTCTTTCGCCTCCTGCACTCCCGGTTCGTCTGTTACCCCAAATAGTGCTAGCCCCCAACTTAGCTTGACCTGGACTTTCACCACCTTGGACATAGTCCTCGCGAAACCCCTCCAAAACCCATCCAGTGCCGGGCACAACCAGAACATGTGGACATGATTTGCCGGGCTTCCCGAGCACCTCCCACATCTGTCCTCCACCCCAAAGAACCTACTCAACCTCGCCCCTGTCATATGCGCTCTGTGAGTAACCTTGAATTGTATTAGGCTGAGCCTGGCGCAAGAGGAAGAGGAGTTAACCCTACTCAGGGCATCAGCCCATAGACCCTCTTCAATCTCCTCCCCCAGCTCCTCCTCCCATTTGCCCGTCAGCTCCTCTACTGAAACCTCCTCCTCTTCTTTCATCTCTTGATAGATCGCCGAAACCTTGCCTTCTCCGACCCATACACCCGAAATCACCCTGTCCTGAATCCTCTGTGCCGGGAGCAACGGGAATTCCCTCACCTGCCGCCTCAGAAACGCCCCCACTTGCATTTACCTGAAAGCATTTCACGGGGGTACCCCAAACTTCTCCTCCAGCGCCCCTAGGCTCGCAAACGTCCCATCTATAAACAGGTCCCCCATTCTTCTGATCCCTGCCCGATGCCAGCTCCGAAACCCCCCATCCATCCTTCCCGGGGCGAACTGATGGTTCTCCCGAATCGGGGAACAAACTGAGGCTCCCACCTTGCCCCTATGCCGTCTCCACTGTCCCCAGATCTTCAACGTTGCCGCCACCACCGGACTCGCGGTGTACCTTGTCGGCGAGAGCGGCAGCGGTGCCGTCACCAGCGCCTTCAGGCTTGTGCCCCTGCAGGACGCCATCTCCAACCTCTTCCTGGGGCTGTTTAGCACAGGGCTAAATCGCTGGCTTTGAAAGCAGACCAAGGCAGGCCAGCAGCACGGTTCGATCCCCGTACCAGCCTCCCCGAACAGGCGCCGGAATGTGGCGACTAGGGGCTTTTCACAGTAACTTCATTGAAGCCTACTTGTGACAATAAGTGATTTTCATTTTCATTTTCATTTTTTTCATTTCATTTCATTTCCACGCCACCCCCTCTCCCTCTATTACCCACTTACGGATCATTGCCACGTTGACTGCCCAATAGTAGCCGCACAAATTCGGCAGCGCCAGCCCTCCCCAGTCCCTGCTACGCTCCAGAAACACCCTCTTTACCCTCGGGGTCTTATTTGCCCACACGAAACCCATGATGCTTCTACCTACCTGTTTAAAAAGGGCCTTGGTAATCATAATGGAAAGGCACTGGAACACAAAGAGAAACCTCGGGAGGACCATCATTTTAACCGACTGTACCCTGCCCGCTAGCGAGAGTGGCAGCACATCCCATCTTTTGCAATCCTCCTCCATCTGCTCCACCAACCGCATCAAATTGAGCTTGTGCAGGGCCCCCCAGCTCCCAGCTACCTGGATCCCCAGGTACCGAAAGTTCCTTTCCGCCCTCTTCAATGGTAGGTCGTCTATCCCCCTTCCCTGGTCCCCTGGATGCACCACAAAGAGCTCACTTTTCCCTACATTAAGCTTATAGCCCGAGAAGTCCCCAAACTCCCTTAGGATCTGCATGACCTCCACCATCCCCTCCACTGGATCTGCCACATACAGCAATAGGTCGTCCGCTTACAGCGACACCCGATGTTCCTCTCCCCCTCGGACCAGTCCCCTCCATTTCCTGGACTCCCTCAGTGCCATGGCCAAAGGCTCAATTGCCAATGCAAACAACAGGGGGACAGGGGGCACCCCTGCCTCGTCCCTCGGTACAGCCGAAAGTACTCTGACCTCCGCCGGTTCATAGCCACATTCGCCACCGGGGCTCTATATAGGAGCCTGACCCAACTGATAAACCCCTCCCTGAACCCAAACCTCCGCAACACTTCCCAAAGATACTCCCACAAACCCGGTCGAAGGCCTTCTCCGCGTCCATAGCTGCCACTACCTCCGCCTCTCCCTCCACCGATGGCATCATAATCACGTTGAGGAGCCTCCGCACATTGGTGTTTAGCTGCCTGCCCTTTACAAATCCCGTCTGGTCCTCGTGAATCACCCCAGGAACACAGTCCTCAATTCTAGTAGCCAGCACTTTTACCAGCAACTTAGCATCCACATTGAGGAGCGAGATCGGTCTATACGCCCCACATTGCAGTGGGCCCTTCTCCCGCTTCAGAATCAGCGAGATCATCGCCCCGGACATTGTCGGGGGCAGGGTCCCCCCCTCCCTTGCCTCATTGAAAGTCCTCACTAACAACGGGCCTAGCAGGTCCACATATTTCCTATAAAACTCAACCGGGAACCCATCTGGCCACGGGGTCTTCCCCGCCTGCATGTTCCCAATCCTTTAACCAGCTCCTCCAACCCAATTGGCGCCCCTAAACCAGCCACCTCCTGCTCCTCCACCCTCGGGAACCTCAGTTGATCCAAAAATCGTCGCATCCCCTCTTCCCCTGCTGGGGGTTCAGATCTGTACAGCTCCTCAAAGAAGTCCTTAAATACCTAATTTACTGTCTCCGCACCGTATTCCCCCTGCTATCCTTAACTCCACCTATCTCCCTCGCTGCCACCCTTTTACGGAGCTGGTGTGCCAGCATCCGGCTCGCCTTCTCCCCATACTCGTACGTCGCCCCCTGTGCTTTCCTCCACTGTGCCTCTGCTTTCCCCGTGGTCAACAGGTCAAACTCCGTCTGGAGGCTTCGCCGCTCCCTAAGTAGCCCCTCCTCAGGGGGCCTCTGCATACCTCCTGTCCACCCTTAAGATCTCCCCCACCAACCTCTCCCTCTCCCTGCTCTCTCTCTCCTCCCTGTGGGCCCTAATGGAGATTAACTCTCCCCTGACCACCGCCTTGAACGCCTCCCAGACTACTCCCACCTGCACCCCTGTACTGTTGTCATTGGCCTCCAAGTATCTCTCAATGCACCCCTGTACCCTCCCGCACACCTCCTCATCCGCCAGTAATCCCACATCAAGACGCCACAGCGGGCGCTGGTCCATCTCCTCTCCTAACTCCAGCTCCACCCAGTGCGGGGCATGGTCTGAGATGGCTATGGCCAAATACTCCGTTCCCTCCACTTTCGGGATTAGCGCCCTACACAAAACAAAAAAATCTATCCGGGAGTAGGCTCTATGTACGTGGGAAAAGAATGAGAATTCCCTGGCCAGGGGCCTAGCAAACCTCCATGGATCCACTCCCCCCATCTGGTCCATAAACCCCCTAAGCACCTTGGCCGCAGCCGGCCTCTTCCCCATCTTGGATCTGGAGCGATCTAATGTTGGATCCAACACCGTGTTGAAATCCCCCCCCCCCCCCCCCCCCCCCCCCCCCCCCATTATCAAGCTTCCTGCCTCCAGGTCCGGAATCCGACCCAGCCTGCGCTTCATAAATCCGGCATCATCCCAGTTCGGGACATATACGTTTACCAGTACCACCCGCACCCCCTGCAACCTACCGCTCACCATCACATATCGACCTCCATTATCCACTACAATATTCTTGGCCTCAAACGACACCCGCTTCCCCACCAGTATTGCAACCCCTCAGTTCTTCGCATCCAGCCCCGAATGGAATACCTGTCCTACCCATCCCTTTCTCAACCTGACCTGGTCTGCCACCTTCAAATGTGTCTCCTGAAGCATGACCACGTCTGCCTTCAGTCCCTTTAAGTGCGCGAACACTCGGGCCCTCCTAACCGGCCCATTCAGGCCCCTCACATTCCAAGTTATCAGTCGGATTGGGGGACTTCTCCCCCCCCCCCCTCCCCCTCTGCCGACTAGCCATTTCCTTTTCTAGGCCAGTCACGTGCCCGCGCCTCCCGCCCCCCAGACGGCGGACCCCCGCCCCGACCACCTCTCCTATTTCCAGTTCCCCTTTGGCCAATGCAGCAGCAACCCTATACCCCCTCCCCCCGCTAGATCCGTATCTAGCTCTTTTGCCCCCCCCCCCATAACACTCCCGTAAGTCTGCTGACCCCGGCCTCTCCCCTTTCCCATCGACCCCCCCAGTGTGGGAATCCCCCTCCCCCTCAGTCAGTGTGCGCTTCTCCGACCCCCACCGCCGTCCTTCCCTAGCGGGGGAGAAAGTCCGCACTTTCCTGAGCCGGCCCCGCCCCCTCTGGCGCAGCTCCTTTTGTGGCCTTATCTCAATTCCCCCATCCCCGGGCCTCCCCTCCCTCCAACGCGCCCACATTCTCCCACAGCCTCCCCATCAAATCCCTTCACCCATCCCCGTCCAGCACCCAACCAAGGGAACATTCCCCACACGTGGTTAAAACCATATATACAGCAGACATCCCCCCCACAACCACAGACCCTCAATTTGAGTCCAACCTTTCAGTCTGTATAAAGCTCCAAGCCTCCTCAGGCGTTTCGAAATAGTGGTGGCAATCTTGGAATGTCACCCACAATCGCGCTGGCTGCAGCATCCCGAACTTCACCCCCTTCCGATGGAGCACCGCCTTGGCCCGATTAAAGCCAGTTCTCTTCTTGGCCACCTCTGCACTCCAGTCCTGGTAGATTCGGATCTCCGTGTTCTCCCACCTGCTGCTCCGCTCTTTCTTGGCCCATCTCAGGACACACTCTCTATCCTTAAAGCAGTGAAACCTCACCACTACAGCCCTTGGTGGTTCGTTGGCCTTGGGACTCCTCGCCAGGACCCGATGAGCCCCTTCTAGCACCAGCGAATTGAGCATCGTGCTCCCATATGCCCCGGCATCAGGCCCCTCCACTCCTTCAGGGAGACCCAGAATCCGAAGATTCTTCCTCCTCGACCTATTCTCCAGGTCCTCAAATCTTTCCGCCCACCTCTTGTGCAGCGCCTCGTGTGCCTCCACCTTCACCGCCAGGCCCAAGATCTCATCCTCGTTCTCCGAGGCTTTTTGCCGCACCTCCCGGATCGCCGCCCTCTGGGCCCTATGGATCTCCACTAGCTTCTCAATCGCCGCCTTCATTGGCGCCAGCATTTCTGTCTTCAGCTCCTCAAAGCAGCGTTTAAGAAACTCCGGCTGCTCCTGCGACCACTGCGCCCACGCTGCTTGGTCTCCACCCACCGCCATCTTGCTTTTTCTCCCTCTCACTTTTCGCTGCTCCAAGATCCCTTTTTTCACCGCTCCACTCCTGGTCCAATCCATATACTGTCGGGGGTCCCTGCTATCACCTTCCCACTGGAAGCCGTCGAACAAGTGCCGTTGGGGCCCCTAACGTCCATTCCCGGCGGGAGCTGCCGAATGTGCGATCTATTCAGGCATGGCCGCAACCGGAAGTCCATTACCTGTTATTGTTGGGACAGTACTAGTGTCCACCCCCGAGAAAACTGAGGTAAAATATTGATTTAGCATCTCCATTCCTGCGTTCCCCACTGTTAACTCCCCGGTCTCATCCGCCAGGGGACCAACATTCACTTTAGGTCCTCTCTTCCCTTCTATATACTCATAGAAAGTTCTGTTATCAGGGCTGCATGGTGGCACAGTGGTAAGCACTGCTGCCTCACAGTGCCAAGGATCTGGTTTGATCCCGACCCCGGGTCACTGTCCGTGTGGAGTTTGCACATTCTCCCCGTGTCAGCGTGGGTTTTGCCCCCACAACCCAAAGATGTGCAGGGTAGGTGGACTGGCCACGCTAAATTGCCCCTTAATTGGGGAAAAAAAATTATTGGGTACTCTAAACTTATTTTTTAAAATTTTTGTTATCCTTTTTTATATTTTAGCTAGTTTTCTTCTACTCTTTCTGTTACCTTTTTAGTAACCCTTTGTTGATTATTTAAAAGTTTCCCAATTCTCCAGCCTGCCACTGGCATTTGCAATATGGTATCCCTTAGTTTTTCTCTTTATGTGACCTTTAACTTCCTTCCATAGTCATGGATATTTTTCCTCCTCATATTCAGTTGGGGGAATTGAATAACTCCTTAAACAACTGCCACTGTGCCATCTTTTTATCACCTTGTCCAGTCCACGAAGGCTAAATCTGTCCTCATGCCAATGTGTAACTACCTTTATTTAACTCCAAAATGCTAGTGTGGGACTCCAGTTTTCCTTCCTCAAACTGAATTAAATATTCGGTCATGCAATGATCACTCTTCCACAGAGGACCCTCAACCATAGGTAATTAATTAATCCATCTTCATTGCACAATACCAAATCCCGAATAGCGTGCTCCTTGGTTGGTTCCTCAAACTTTTGTTCCAAGAAAAAATCTCTAATACATTCAATGAACTCTCCCTCGAGGTTACCCTTGCCAATTGGATTAATCCAGTCCATATGCATACATGCCAGGGTCACTCATCTCCTGACCTCATTACAGCCTTCGTTCAAACATGGACAAAAGCTGAATGCCAGAGGTGAGGCGAGAGTGACTGCCTTTGACATCAAAGCAGCATTTGACCAAGTATGGCATCAAGGAGTCATATCTAGACTGGAGTCAAAGGGAATTGGGGGGAAAACTCTCTGCTGGTTGGAGTCATACCTGGCACAAAGGAAGGTAGTTGTTGGAGGTCAATCATCTCAGATCCAGGACATCACTGCAGGAGTTCCTCAGGATAGAACATAGAACATTACAGCGCAGTACAGGCCCTTCGGCCCTCGATGTTGCGCCGACCTGTGAAACCACTCTAAAGCCCATCTACACTATTCCCTTATCGTCCATATGTCTATCCAATGACCATTTGAATGCCCTTAATGTTGGCGTGTCCACTACTGTTGCAGGCAGGGCATTCCACGCCCTTACTACTCTCTGAGTAAAGAACCTACCTCTGACATCTGTCCTATATCTATCTCCCCTCAATTTAAAGCTATGTCCCCTTGTGCTAGACATCCCCATCCGAGGAAAAAGGCTCTCACTGTGCACCCTATCCAATCCTCTGATCATCTTGTATGCCTCAATTAAGTCACCTCTTAACCTCTCTAATGAAAACAGCCTCAAGTCCCTCAGCCTTTCCTCATAAGATCTTCCCTCCATACCAGGCAACATTCTGGTAAATCTCCTCTGCACCCTTTCCAATGCTTCCACATCCTTCCTATAATGCGGCGACCAGAATTGCACGCAATACTCCAAATGCGGCCGCACCAGAGTGTTGTATAGCTGCAACATGACCTCATGGCTCTGAAACTCAATCCCTCTACCAATAAAAGCTAACACACTATACGCCTTCTAAACCCTCTCAACCTGGGTGGCAACTTTCAGGGATCTATGTACATGGACACCGAGATCTCTCTGCTCATCCACACAGCCAAGAATCTTACCATTAGCCCAGTACTCTGTCTTCCTTTATTGGAAGTTTGGTAGGATTTCGCAAGGCCAGGCCAGATGGTGGGGGATGAATGTGGTGGGGGATGAATGTAATGCGACATGAATCCCAGGTCCCAGTTGAGGCCGTACTCATGTATGCGGAACTTGGCTATCAGTTTCTGCTCGGCGATTCTGCGTTGTCCCGCGTCCTGAAGGCCGCCTTGGAGAACGCTTACCCGGAGATCAGAGGCTGAATGCCCTTGACTGTTCCCCGACTAGAAGTGAACATTCCTGCTTGGCGATTGTCGCACGATGTCCATTCATGAATCACCAATCCGTTCAAGGCAGCCTTCAGGACACGCGACAATGCAGAGTCGCTGAGCAGAAACTTAAAGCCAAGTTCCGCACACATGAGTACGGCCTCAACCGGGACCTGGGATTCATGTCACATTACATTCACCCCCCCCCCCCCCCCCCCCACCCCCCCGCCATCTGGGCTTGCAAAATCCTAACAACTCTCCTGGCTTGAGACAATTCACACCTCTTTAACCTGGGATTATTCCCCTCTCCAGTTGCTCCATCTGGACCTGTAAAGACTTAATTACCTGCACAGACTCGATTCAAAGTATCGTATTGCATCATTGACCTTGTCTATATATATGTTTCTGGAACCCACCTCTTCATTCACCTGAGAAAGGAGCAGCGCTCCGAAAGCTAGTGATTCGAAACAAACCTGTTGGACTTTAACCTGGTGTTGTAAGACTTCTTGCTGTGCACAATGTTCATCTCCATTTGCGACTCCTCAGATAATGAAGCAGTCCGTGTCCAAATGCAGCAAGACCTGGACAATATCCAGGCTTGGGTTGACAAGTGGCAAGTTACATTCGCGCCACACAAGTGCCAGGCAATGACCATCTCCTACAAGAGAGGATCTAACCATCGCCCCTTTTGACATTCAATGGCATTACCATCACTGAATCCATCACTGAATCCCTCACAATCAACATCCTGGGAGTTACCATTCATCAGAAACTGAACTGGACCCAGCCATATTAATACCGTGGCTACCAGGACAGGTCATAGGCTAGGAATCCTACGGGAAGTAACTCACCTCCTGATCCCCCCCCCCCCCACCCTCAAAAAAAAAAAGCCTGACCACCATCTACAAGGCACAAGTCAGGAGTGTGATGGAATACTCCCCACTTGCCTGGATGAGCGCAGCTCCCACAACACTCAAGAAGCTCAACACCATCCAGGACAAAGCAGCCCCGCTTGATTGCTCCCCTTCCACAAACATTCACTCACTCCACCACCGACACACAGTGGCAGCCGTGTCTACCATCTACAAGATGCATTGCAGGAACTCAGCAAGGTTCCTTAGACAGCACCTTCCAAACCCATGACCGCTACCGTCTCGCAGGAAAAGAGCAGCAGATACCTGGGAACCCCACCACCTGGAGGTCCCCCTCCAAGTCACTCACCACCCTGACGTGGAAATATATCGCCGTTCCTTCACCGTCACTGGGGCAACATCCTTCCTCCCTAACAGCACAGTGGGCGTACCTACACCTCAGGACTACAGTGGTTCAAGAAGGCAGCTCACCCCCACCTGATGGGCAACTAGGGATGGGCAACAAATGATGGGCCTAGCCAGCGTCACCCACATCCCCGAAATGAATTTTAAAAAAAAGAATCGTAGAAAATCAAGAGGCAAAAGGGGAGGGAGAAACTTAGACAATCGCGAGAGGAAATCATAGATTATCATAGAATTTACAGTGCAGAAGGAGGCCATTCAGCCCATCGAGTCTGCACCGGCTCTTGGAAAGAGCACCCTACCCAAATCCATACCTCTACCTATCCTCATTACCCAGTAACCCCACCCAACACTAAGGGCAATTCTGGACACCAAGAGCAATTTATCATGGCCAATCCACCTAACCTGCACATCTTTGGACTGTGGGAGGAAACCGGAGCACCCGGAGGAAACCCACACACACACAGGGAGGACGTGCAGACTCCGCACAGCCAGTGACCCAAGCCGGAATCGAACCTGGGACCCTGGAGCTGTGAAGCAATTGTGCTATCCACAATGCTACCGTGCTGCCCTGTAATGTAAATGTGCCGTGTAAACTAATGGAGCCAAAGTTGGTAATATTTACGGAACAATTGTCTGCAACAGTTGCACATTGCTTTCTGGTTCAAACACGTAACAAGAAAAACAGGCCGCCCACGGCTTTCAAAAGAAATGAAGGATAGGTTTAAATCCAAAGAGGGGTCCATACAGGTGCCAGAAAAACACAGCAAGCCTGAGGATTGGGAAAAATTCAGAATTCAGCAAAGGAGGTCCAAGAGACTGATTAAGAGGGGAAAAATAGAGACCGAGTAAACTTGCATGTAACATAAACTGTTAACAACTAGAGTACAAAGCTAATACAAAACACAATGACTCCTCACTCAGACTCTCCAAGGTTGCAGTATCAAGTGGTGTAGTTCTATTGCCACCTGCTGGTTGGAGGTCTAACATATTAACATACAGAATTGCTTATGCATTTCATTACATCTCTTTCCTTTAGATTTTTAAAAAATAAATTAAGAATACCCAATTCACTTTTTTCCAATTAAGGGGCAATTTAGCATGGCCAGTCCACCACCCCTGCACATCTTTGGGTTGTGGGGGGTGAAACCCACGCAAACATGGGGAGAATGTGCAAACTCCACATGGACAGTGACCCAGAGTCGGGGTTGAACCTGGGACCTCGGCGCCGTGAGGCAGCAGTGCTAACCACTGTACCACCGTGCTGCCCTTTTCCTTTAGATTTGAACTAAAATATAACATACATCATTTCAACCAATTATCATACATATGATATGCAGCCTAACAATTCAGATTATTTATAATTACAGTATGCACATCGTCACTCCAGAGTCAGTCTGTCACGCTTCTTTCGATGTCTCATTGACCTTCTGAGCTTTTGTTGGTCGAATCTGCTTGACATTCTCGTGGCTGTGAAGATGTATCTGTCGGAACTGCATTACTCCGTCCACCCTCAGGTTGTACACTTGATTCTTGTTCAGGTTGTGCTGGTTTGGATGGACAGTAAAGTAGCAGGTTGCTGAATTTTTAACAAAGCCCTTCTGTTCCTCCTGAGTACCTGTCCTTGTCCTGTGATGACTGTGTAGGATCTCGGACCTATCTACTGTATCACCTCCCCACACTGACCAACTATCAGGATCCTCCACCCGTACGATATCATTGTGTCCTAAAGGTTGTAGAGACCTGTCATAGTGTTTCTTCTGCTTCCTCTTTTGAGACTGCAGTTGATGTTTTGTTTTGTGACTTGCTTGTTTATTTGAAAGACATGCAATGTAGTTCTTCTCCTCCTGTTCATAGTAATTGTGATGGTGACAAACCATTGCTCAAAGGTGGAGCTCGATAACAGCAATGCCAGATAGCAATCGTAATATAATAATCGCTTATTGTCACAAGTAGGCTTCAATGAAGTTACTGTGAAAAGCCCCATCCTGGCTGTCCTTTGATATTTGAAGTAATTATTTTACTATTTGCATACCCTTTTCTGCCTTTCCATTTGACTGTGGATATAAAGGACTTCGGCGCAAAGTCCCTCCATTCCTGACAACGGAAACATGGACCATTGTCACTCATGACAACCTGTGGAATGCTATGATGAGCAAAGATAGCTTTAGTATGCGTGATTACACACTGGCTGACAAGCTGGATAACTGTGCCACTTCAGGAACATTGGAAAAATAATCTACGACCCGTAAATATTTTTTCCCTTCGAGATAAAATAAGTATCCCTACTTTCTTCCACGGAAATGTCACTATGTCGCCCATCTGCATTGGTTCTTTCATTTGTCTATGTTGGAATTTTTGACATGTCGCACATCCCTCTGCCTTCCTTTGAATATCCTTGTTGATCCCTGGCCAATATACCGTGTCTCGTGCTCTCCTTTTACACTTTTCAATTTCGAGGTGGCCCTCATGAATTTTTTGTAAAATTTTGACTCGCAGGGATCCTGATATCCTGATTATTATTCTTTGTTGCCTTCGTAGGAATCCATTAGCTGCACTTATTTCTGCTCTGATGCTGTGGCACTTTGAACATAATTTGTCCATCCCTCATTGGGATTCGTGATTACCATCTGCAGAACTTCATCCTTTTTGGTTTCAGGCACTACCAGTTTCGATTTTTTATCCGATACCGGCAGTGCCTCTGTTATCAGATTGACGTCATCCTCAGTATGACTGACTTCCAGAACCTCTGCCCTTGCTAGCGCATCTGCAACTACAATGTGCTTGCCTGGAGTGTAAATTAGATCAAAATCATACCAAAAGAACAAAGAAATGTACAGCACAGGAACAGGCCCTTCGGCCCTCCAAGCCCGTGCCGACCATACTGCCCGACTAAACTACAATCTTCTACACTTCCTGGGTCCGTATCCTTCTATTCCCATCCTATTCATATATTTGTCAAGATGCCCCTTAAATGTCACTATCGTCCCTGCTTCCACTACCTCTTCCGGTAGTGAGTTCCAGGCACCCACTACCCTCTGCGTAAAAAACTTGCCTCGTACATCTACTCTAAACCTTGCCCCTCTCACCTTAAACCTATGCCCCCTAGTAATTGACCCCTCTACCCTGGGGAAAAGCCTCTGACTATCCACTCTGTCTATGCCCCTCATAATTTTGTAGACCTCTATCAGGTCGCCCCTCAACTTCGCTGGAGCTTCATCATCGTTCTCTGGCTGTGTGGTGATATCTCACTTCGGTTTATGTGACGATGGCTACCAATGGTCTCTGATCCCTTTCTACCAGAGAAGTTGGCATTTACACAAAGCTATGAAATTTTTCCAAGCTATTAACTAGACCAAGACATTCCTTCTCAATTCGAGCATATCGACACTCCGAGTTGATCATCGACCTAGACGCATAGGCAACTGGCTTCCAATCCTCTCCATCTTCCTGCTGTAACAAAACTGAACCTAACCCATCCTTCGCCGCATCAGTCAAGACTTTTGTTTTCTTGATCGGGTCATAAAATGCTGGCAATGGAGCTGTTGTCCAAGCTGTCTTCAGAGTAAACCATTCTTGCTCCTGCTTCTCTGTCCATTGACAAGTATTCACCTTCTTGATAACTTCTCTCAGACACGTTGTCTTAGCTGACAAGTTCGGACTAAATCTGCCTACAAAGTTGATCATTCCTAATATCCTGAGAACTCCTTTCTTGTCTGATGGTTGTGGCATATTCATTTTTGTTGTATCTTCACTTGATCGGGTTGTACACCTTGAGCAGACAACTTGTCCCCCAGAAATGTGATTTCTTTAACGCCAAATTGGCACTTGGCTTTATCCAACCTAAGCCCATACTTCTTCACACTCTGTAGTACTTTGATGAGTCGGTTGTTGTGTTCTGCCTTCGTAGAACCCCATACAATATATAGTCAACATGCACGGTAGCACAGTGGTTAGCACTGTTGCTTCACAGTGCCAAGGTCCCAGATTCGA
The DNA here is from genome assembly GCF_047496885.1 of Scyliorhinus torazame. NCBI lineage: Eukaryota > Metazoa > Chordata > Chondrichthyes > Carcharhiniformes > Scyliorhinidae > Scyliorhinus > Scyliorhinus torazame. The sequence continues at coordinate 251,706,467 of NC_092717.1, forward strand.
TTCCCGGTTTGGGTCACTGTCTGTGCGGACTCTGCACGTTCGCCCCGTGTCTGCGTGGGTTTCCTCCGGGTGCTCCGGTTTCTTCCCACAAGTCCCGAAAGACGTGCTGTTAGGTGAATTGGACATTCTGAATTCTCCCTCCGTGTACCCGAACAGGCGCCGGAATGTGGCGACTAGGGGATTTTCACAGTAACTTCATTGCAGTGTTAATGTAAGCCTACTTGTGACAATAAAGATTATTGTTATTATTATTACACACAAACTCCTTGAATACCTTCCACAATATGCTCCATTGCCCTGTGGAAGATTTCAGAAGAGGATATTCTCCCAAAAGGCATTTGAAGAAAACAGAAGCGCCCAAATGGATGTTAAACGTACAATACTTCGGACACTCTTCATCCAGTTTGAGTTGCCAAAAACCCTGCGATGCATCTAGTTTACTGAAGCACGTTGCACCTAACATTTCGCTCGTTATTTCTTCACATTTTGGTATTGGATAGTGTTCTCGTTTGATGTTGGCATTGAGGTCTTTAGCATCTATGCATATTCTTAAATCGTCATTGCTTTTCTTAACAAGCACCATTGAATTTACCCAATCTGTTGGTGCTTCGATTCTCTTAATGACCCCCAGATTCGTCATTCCATCAAATTTAGCTTTCAACCGATCCCTTAATGTAGGAGCATGTATGACAGGTTTCATGTTATCCTTTCGTTGAATTTGGTTAGTAAATGTCAAGACACCGGAACCTTGAAAATCTCTGGAAATGCTTGAACTATTGAACCCACCGATCCACTGTGCGCATTCAAAGCATAGTCAGCACTAGATACTCCCTTGATTAACTGAAGTGTTTCACAAGCTTCCACACCTAATAATGATTCACCAGCTGTAACTGAAAAGCACACTTTATGGATTCTACCTTTGACTTGAACTTCAAGCTCACACACACTTAAAGAATTAATCCTTTGACTGTTGTAATCTTTTAAAAATACTGGTCTGTTCAAAATCTTGGGCTTGATTCTCATCGCTTCAATATCCGTGATACTGATGAGATTCACTCTTGCTCCTGTGTCAAGTTTGACATTTATAAATGTTTGTTTAATGAGGAAATAAACTGTCCAGTTATCTTTATTTACAGTACATACTTCATGATTACTACTTCTTATGTTTGTTGAAGACATTTCATTTTGCTTGGCTACGTTGGCCCTGTCTTAAATAGAACATAGAACATAGAAAAATACAGCACAGAACAGGCCCTTCGGCCCACGATGTTGTGCCGAACCTTTGTCCTAGATTAATCATAGGTTATCATAGAAGTTACAGTGCAGAAAGAGGCCATTCGGCCAATCGAGTCTGCACCGGCTCTTGGAAAGAGCACCCTACCCAAGGTCAACACCTCCACCCTATCCCCATAGCCCAGTAACCCCACCCAACACCAAGGGCAATTTTGGACACTATGGCAATTTATCATGGCCAATCCACCTAACCTGCACACCTTTGGACTGTGGGAGGAAACCGGAGCACCCGGAGGAAACCCACGCACACACGGGGAGGATGTGCAGACTCCGCACAGACAGTGACCCAAGCCGGAATCGAACCTGGGACCCTGGAGCTGTGAAGCAATTGTGCTAACCACAATGCTACCGTGCTGTCCTTAAGAACAAATTAATCTACACTATATCATTCTACCGTAATCCATGTACCTATCCAATAGCTGCTTGAAGGTCCCTAATGTTTCCGACTCAACTACTTCCACAGGCAGTGCATTCCGTGCCCCCACTACTCTCTGGGTAAAGAACCTACCTCTGATATCCCCCCGATATCCTCCATCATTTACCTTAAATTTATGTCCCCTTGTAATGGTTTGTTCCACCCGGGGAAAAAGTCTCTGACTGTCTACTCTATCTATTCCCCTGATCATCTTATAAACCTCTATCAAGTCGCCCCTCATCCTTCTCCGCTCTAATGAGAAAAGGCCTAGCACCCTCAACCTTTCCTCGTAAGACCTACTCTCCATTCCAGCAACATCCTGGTAAATCTCCTTTGCACCTTTTCCAAAGCTTCCACATCCTTCCTAAAATGAGGCGACCAGAACTGTACACAGTACTCCAAATGTGGCCTTACCAAAGTTTTGTACAGCTGCATCATCACCTCACGGCTCTTAAATTCAATCCCTCTGTTAATGAACGCTAGCGCACCATAGGCCTTCTTCACAGCTCTATCCACTTGAGTGGCAACTTTCAAAGATGTATGAACATAGACCCCAAGATCTCTCTGCTCCTCCACATTGCCAAGAACTCTACCGTTAACCCTGTATTCCGCATTCATATTTGTCCTTCCAAAATGGGCAACCTCACACTTTTCAGGGTTAAACTCCATCTGCCACTTCTCAGCCCAGCTCTGCATCCTATCTATGTCTCTTTGCAGCCGACAACAGCCCTCCTTACTATCCACAACTCCACCAATCTTCATATCGTCTGCAAATTTACTGACCCACCCTTCAACTCCCTCATCCAAGTCATTAATGAAAATCACAAACAGCAGAGGACCCAGAACTGATCCTTGCGGTACGCCACTGGTAACTGGGATCCAGGCTGAATATTTGCCATCCACCACCACTCTCTGACTTCTATCGGTTAGCCAGTTCGTTATCCAACTGGCCAAATTTCCCACTATCCCATGCCTTCCTACTTTCTGCATAAGCCTACCATGGGGAACCTTATCAAATGCCTTACTAAAATCCATGTACACTACATCCACTGCTTTACCTTCATCCACATGCTTGGTCACCTCCTCAAAGAATTCAATAAGATTTGTAAGGCAAGACCTACCCCTCACAAATCCGTGCTGACTATCCCTAATCAAGCAGTGTCTTTCCAGATGCTCAGAAATCCTATCCTTCAGTACCTTTTCCATTACTTTGCCTACCACCGAAGTAAGACTAACTGGCCTGTAATTCCCAGGGTTATCCCTAGTCCCTTTTTTGAACAGGGGCACGACATTCGCCACTCTCCAATCCCCTGGTACCACCCCTGTTGACAGTGAGGACGAAAAGATCATTGCCAACGGCTCTGCAATTTCATCTCTTGCTTCCCATAGAATCCTTGGATATATCCCGTCAGGCCCGGGGGACTTGTCTATCCTCAAGTTTTTCAAAATGCCCAACACATCTTCCTTCCTGACAAGTATTTCCTCGAGCTTACCAGTCTGTTTCACAGTGTCCTCTCCAACAATATCGCCCCTCTCATTTGTAAATACAGAAGAAAAGTACTCGTTCAAGACCTCTCCTATCTCTTCAGACTCAATACACAATCTCCCGCTACTGTCCTTGATCGGACCTACCCTCGCTCTAGTCATTCTCATATTTCTCACATATGTGTAAAAGGCCTTGGGGTTTTCCTTGATCCTACCCGCCAAAGATTGTTCATGTCCTCTCTTAGCTCTCCTAATCCCTTTCTTCAGTTCCCTCCTGGCTATCTTGTATCCCTCTAAGGCCCTGTCTGAACCTTGTTTCCTCAGCCTTACATACATCTCCTTTTTCCTCTTAACAAGACATTCAACCTCTCTTGTCAACCATGGTTCCCTCACTCGACCATCTCTTCCCTGCCTGACAGGGACATACATATCAAGGACACGTAGTACCTGGTCCTTGAACAAGTTCCACATTTCACTTGTGTCCTTCCCTGACAGCCTATGTTCCCAACTTATGCACATCAATTCTTGTCTGACAACATCGTATTTACCCTTCCCCCAATTGTAAACCTTGCCCTGTTGCACGCACCTATCCCTCTCCATTACTAAAGTGAAAGTCACAGAATTGTGGTCACTATCTCCAAAATGCTCCCCCACTAACAAATCTATCACTTGCCCTGGCTCATTACCAAGTACCAAATCCAATATTGCCCCTCCTCTGGTCGGACAATCTACATACTGTGTTAGAAAAGCTTCCTGGACACACTGCACAAACACCACCCCATCCAAACTGTTTGATCTAAAGAGTTTCCACTCAATGTTTGGGAAGTTGAAGTCACCCATGACTACTACCCTGTGACATCTGCACCTTTCCAAAATCTGTTTCCCAATCTGTTTCTCCACATCTCTGCTACTATTGGGGGGCCTATAGAAAACTCCTAACAAGGTGACTGCTCCTTTCCTATTTCTGACTTCAACCCATACTACCTCAGTAGGCAGATCCTCCTCAAACTGCCTTTCTGCAGCTGTTATACTATCTCTAATTAACAATGCCACCCCCCCCCCCCACCTCTTTTACCACCCTCCCTAATCTTATTGAAACATCTATAACCAGGGACCCCCAACAACCATTTCTGCCGCTCTTCTATCCAAGTTTCCGTGATGGCCACCACATCGTAGTCCCAAGTACCGATCCATGCCTTAAGTTCACCCACCTTATTCCTGATGCTTACGTTGAAGTATACACACTTCAACCCATCTCCGTGCCTGCAAGTACTCTCCTTTGTCAGTGTTCCCTTCCCCACTGCCTCACTACATGCTTTGGCGTCCTGAATATCGGCGACATTAGTTGCTGGACTACAAATCCGGTTCCCATTCCCCTGCCAAATTAGTTTAAACCCTCCCGAAGAGTACTAGAAAACCTCCCTCCCAGGATATTGGGGCCCCTCTGGTTCAGATGCAACCCGTCCTGCTTGTACAGGTCCCACCTTCCCCAGAATGCGCTCCAATTATCTAAATACCTGAAGCCCTCCCTCCTACACCATTCCTGCAGCCACGTGTTCAGCTGCACTCTCTCCCTATTCCCAGCCTCGCTATCAAGTGGCACCGGCAACAAACCAGAGATGACAACTCTGTCTGTCCTGGCTTTTAACTTCCAGCCTAACTCCCTAAACTTGTTTATTACCTCCACACCCCTTTTCCTACCTATGTCGTTGGTACCAATGTGCACCACGACTTCTGGCTGCTCCCCCTCCCCCTTAAGGATCCTGAAGACACGACCCGAGACATCCCTGGTCCTGGCACCCGGGAGGCAACATACCTTCCGGTAGTCTCGCTCGTGACCACAGAATCTCCTATCTATTCCCCTCACCATTGAATCTCCTACAACTATTGCTTTTCTATTCTCCCCCCTTCCCTTCTGAGCCCCAGAGCCAGACTCAGTGCCAGAGACCTGGCCGCTAGGGCCTTCCCTCGGTAGGTCATCCCCCCCAACAGCATCCAAAACGGTATACTTGTTTTGAAGGGGAACGGCCACGAGGGATCCCTGCATTGTCTGCCTGTTTGTTTTCCTTCCCCTGACTGTAACCCAGCTACTCTTGTCCTGTACCTTGGGTGTGGTTACCTCCCTGTAACCCCTCTCTATAACCCCCTCTGCCTCCCGGATGATCCGAAGTTCATCCATCTCCAGCTCCAGTTCCCTAACACGGTCTCTGATGAGCTGGAGTTGGGTGCACTTCCCGCAGGTATAGTCAGCGGGGACACCGGTGGTATCCCTCACCACCCACATCCTACAGGAGGAGCATGCAACTGGTCTAGCCTCCATCCCCTCTTACCTTACAGAATATAGCTGCCCTGTGGACCAATTGGATCTCCGCCCTCCGACTCTGCTCCCAGTCAGCTGCACTCTCTGCAAACTCCTGGCTCTCTTCGCACTCTTTGAGGAAATCTTCTGATTTCTCTCTCACTTCCTGATGTACTCCTGTAATCTGAGAATTCTATTCTCAGATATTCCCAATTTGGCCCTTGTTTTAGACTAAACTGGTCTGGAAGTTTTAATTTCCTATTCATAGCCGTTATTTGAAACTGGTGTGTACCACTTTAATTTTTTTTAGTTACTGCTTTAAAGGTCGTTGCCCTTTTAAAACCATTAGTGCAGTAACCGTTTTCTCCCCAAGGTGGCTCTGCGGCTGTCAATTTATTCTCTCACCTGAGAATCATAGACTCCCTCCGGAGCCGAAGGAGGCCATTCAGCCCATCGAGCCTGCATAGACCCTCTGAAAGAATACTCTACCTCGGCCAAATCCCTCCTACCCTATCCCATAATCCCACCTAACCTTTTTCGACACTAAGGGCAATTTATCACGGCCAATCCACCTAACCTGCACATCTCTAGATTGTGGGAGAAAACCGGAGCACCCGGAGGAAACCCACGCACACACGGGGGGAACGTGCTGACTCCACACAGACACACGGCAGTCACCTGGAATTGTACCCGGGTCTCTGGAGTTGTGAGGCAGCGGTGCTAACCACTGTGCCACCCCGGTCCCAGGAGCTGTGAAGCAGCAGTGCTAACCACTGTGTCACCATGTCGCCGGGTCCCTGGAGCTGTGAGGCAGCAGTGCTAGCCACTGTGTCAACATGTCGCCGGGTCCCTGGAACTGTGAGGCAGCAGTGCTAACCACTGTGCCACCCCGGTCCCTGGAGCTGTGAGGCAGCAGTGCTAGCCACTGTGTCACCATGTCGCCAGCTCCCTGGAGCTGTGAAGCAGCAGTGCTAACCACTGTGCCACCATGATGCTTCCCGTGCTTCGTTGGGTTCAATGAGCTCCGAATGCCACCGTGAGCTGTGTTTAGTTTTTCAACCGATGAGCTGTCAGGAAACTTTGAAAATGGTATTTTCTTGGCCAGCTGCTGGCCAGACAGGGCAACGAACCCGAAGCTTGTTATTAAAACTCTGCTTTGCCTCAAATCATTGACTAACACCATGTTGTGAAGGTAGTTGGTGTTTTACAGAGAGGTCTGGAGGCTGGTATGGTTAAACATAAACCGTTTATTGATAACACATTGTACTTCTCCATGGTAACGCTGTCTTCATGCCAGCTTTACTCTGTATCTAACCCCGTGCTGTACCTGTCCTGGGAGTGTTTGATGGGGACAGTGTAGAGGGAGCTTTACTCTGTATCTAATCCCGTGCTGTACCTGTCCTGGGAGTGTTTGATGGGGACAGTGTAGAGGGAGCTTTACTCTGTATCTAACCCCGTGCCGTACCTGTCCTGGGAGTGTTTGATGGGGACAGTGTAGAGGGAGCTTTACTCTGTATCTAATCCCGTGCTGTACCTGTCCTGGGAGTGTTTGATGGGGACAGTGTAGAGGGAGCTTTACTCTGTATCTAACCCCGTGCTGTACCTGTCCTGGGAGTGTTTGATGGGGACAGTGTAGAGGGAGCTTTACTCTGTATCTAACCCCGTGCTGTACCTGTCCTGGGAGTGTTTGATGGGGACAGTGTAGAGGGAGCTTTACTCTGTATCTAACCCCGTGCTGTACCTGTCCTGGGAGTGTTTGATGGGGACAGTGTAGAGGGAGCTTTACTCTGTATCTAACCCCATGCTGTACCTGTCCTGGGAGTGTTTGATGGGGACAGTGTAGAGGGAGCTTTACTCTGTATCTAACCCCGTGCTGTACCTGTCCTGGGAGTGTTTGATGGGGACAGTGTGGAGGGAGCTTTACTCTGTATCTAACCCCGTGCTGTACCTGTCCTGGGAGTGTTTGATGGGGACAGTGTAGAGGGAGCTTTACTCTGTATCTAACCCCGAGCTGTACCTGCCTGGGAGTGTTTGATGGGGACAGTGTAGAGGGAGCTTTACTCTGTATCTAACCCCGTGCTGTACCTGTCCTGGGAGTGTTTGATGGGGACAGTGTAGAGGGAGCTTTACTCTGTATCTAACCCCGTGCTGTACCTGTCCTGGGAGTGTTTGATGGGGACAGTGTAGAGGGAGCTTTACTCTGTATCTAACCCCGTGCTGTACCTGTCCTGGGAGTGTTTGATGGGGACAGTGTGGAGGGAGCTTTACTCTGTATCTAACCCCGTGCTGTACCTGTCCTGGGAGTGTTTGATGGGGACGGTGTAGAGGGAGCTTTACTCTGTATCTAACCCCGAGCTGTACCTGTCCTGGGAGTGTTTGATGGGGACAGTGCAGAGAGAGCTTTACTCTGTATCTAACCCCGTGCTGTACCTGTCCTGGGAGTGTTTGATGGGGACAGTGTAGAGGGAGCTTTACTCTGTATCTAACCCCGTGCTGTACCTGTCCTGGGAGTGTTTGATGGGGACAGTGTAGAGGGAGCTTTACTCTGTATCTAACCCCGTGCTGTACCTGTCCTGGGTGTGTTTGATGGGGACAGTGCAGAGGGAGCTTCACTCTGTATCTAACACCGTGCCGTACCTGTCCTGGGAGTGTTTGATGGGGACAGTGTAGAGGGAGCTTCACTCTGTATCTAACACCGTGCCGTACCTGTCCCGGGAGTGTTTGATGGGGACAGTGTAGAGGGAGCTTTACTCTGTATCTAACCCCGTGCTGTACCTGTCCTGGGAGTGTTTGATGGGGACAGTGTAGAGGGAGCTTTACTCTGTATCTAACCCCATGCTGTACCTGTCCTGGGAGTGTTTGATGGGGACAGTGTAGAGGGAGCTTTACTCTGTATCTAACCCCGTGCTGTACCTGTCCTGGGAGTGTTTGATGGGGACAGTGTGGAGGGAGCTTTACTCTGTATCTAACCCCGTGCTGTACCTGTCCTGGGAGTGTTTGATGGGGACAGTGTAGAGGGAGCTTTACGCTGTATCTAACCCCGAGCTGTACCTGCCTGGGAGTGTTTGATGGGGACAGTGTAGAGGGAGCTTTACTCTGTATCTAACCCCGTGCTGTACCTGTCCTGGGAGTGTTTGATGGGGACAGTGTAGAGGGAGCTTTACTCTGTATCTAACCCCGTGCTGTACCTGTCCTGGGAGTGTTTGATGGGGACAGTGTAGAGGGAGCTTTACTCTGTATCTAACCCCGTGCTGTACCTGTCCTGGGAGTGTTTGATGGGGACAGTGTGGAGGGAGCTTTACTCTGTATCTAACCCCGTGCTGTACCTGTCCTGGGAGTGTTTGATGGGGACGGTGTAGAGGGAGCTTTACTCTGTATCTAACCCCGAGCTGTACCAGTCCTGGGAGTGTTTGATGGGGACGGTGTAGAGGGAGCTTTACTCTGTATCTAACCCCGTGCTGTACCTGTCCTGGGAGTGTTTGATGGGGACAGTGTAGAGGGAGCTTTACTCTGTATCTAACCCCGTGCTGTACCTGTCCTGGGAGTGTTTGATGGGGACAGTGCAGAGGGAGCTTTACTCTGTATCTAACCCCGTGCTGTACCTGTCCTGGGAGTGTTTGATGGGGACAGTGTAGAGGGAGCTTTACTCTGTATCTAACCCCGTGCTGTACCTGTCCTGGGAGTGTTTGATAGGGACAGTGTAGAGGGAGCTTTACTCTGTATCTAACCCCGTGCTGTACCTGTCCTGGGAGTGTTTGATGGGGACAGTGCAGAGGGAGCTTTACTCTGTATCTAACCCCGTGCTGTACCTGTCCTGGGAGTGTTTGATGGGGACAGTGTAGAGGGAGCTTTACTCTGTATCTAACCCTGTGCTGTACCTGTCCTGGGAGTGTTTGATGGGGACAGTGTAGAGGGAGCTTTACTCTGTATCTAACCCCGTGCTGTACCTGTCCTGGGAGTGTTGATGGGGACAGTGTAGAGGGAGCTTTACTCTGTATCTAACCCCGTGCTGTACCTGTCCTCGGTGTGTTTGATGGGGACAGTGTAGAGGGAGCTTTACTCTGTATCTAACCCCGTGCTGTACCTGTCCTGGGAGTGTTTATGGGGACAGTGTAGAGGGAGCTTTACTCTGTATCTAACCGCATGTGTACCTGTCCTGGGAGTGTTTGATGGGAACAGTGTAGAGGGAGCTTTACTCTGTATCTAACCCCGTGCTGTATCTGTCGTGGGAGTGGTTGATGGGGACAGTGCAGAGGGAGCTTTACTCTGTATCTAACCCCGTGCTGTACCTGTCCTGGGAGTGTTTGATGGGGACAGTGTAGAGCGAGCTTTACTCTGTATCTAACCCCGTGCTGTACCTGTCCTGGGAGTGTTTGATGGGGACAGTGTAGAGGGAGCTTTACTCTGTATCTAACCCCGTGCTGTACCTGTCCTGGGAGTGTTTGATGGGGGCAGTGTAGAGGGAGCTTCACTCCGTATCTAACCCCGTGCTGTACCTGTCCTGGGAGTGTTTGATGGGGACAGTGTGGAGGGAGCTTTACTCCGTATCTAACCCCGTGCTGTACCTGTCCTGGGAGTGTTTGATGGGGGCAGTGTAGAGGGAGCTTTACTCTGTATCTAACCCCGTGCTGTACCTGTCCTGGGAGTGTTTGATGGGGACAGTGTAGAGGGAGCTTTACTCTGTATCTAAGAAGAGAAATATATTAGGCTTTTTGAAAGGAACAGGGGAGTGGGACAAATTCTCTTTTGTCTTTTTTCTGATCTTTTGTATTTTATTCGATGATGTTTTACTCGTCCTGATTTTGTTACATTTTCTATTCCTCATTTTCTGCTCGTTCTGTACCAGCAAAGATTGTAATTATTTAGGATGAAAGTAAATTACTGCGGATGTTGGAATCTGAAAGAAAAACAGAAAATACTGGACAATCTCAGCAAGTCTGGCAGCGTCTGTGGAGAGAGAAGGGAGCGAACGTTTTGATGCTGGGTGACTCAATTGTAATTATTTATTCCGTCGAAACCTTTTGCAATTGTGAAACACTGTACGTATTGAAATCTCTCCTTCGCCTCCTGTGGTCTAAAGGCATTAACCTCAGCGAACCTTTCGCAAACTGAATCCTTGCCTCCTTTCCCGATGAAGGAAGAATTGTCAGGATTCAGAGCGCTGCTGATGGCAGAGTGAATGACACAGAATATTCTCTGACTCGGACAGTGGAGCCAGAACCCCAGGAATTGTTTCAGGGAGAACTGGACGTTGGACAGGGATGTGGGTGAATTTGTGTATTTGAGTGACCAGCACTTGGAGCAGTCCGTGTCCAGCTCCTCAGCCTCACCTGCTGGACGTATTGGGAATTACAGCTGAGTTGTAACTGCAATGCACCATCTTGGAAACAGGAAATTTCAAATGAGAATTGGACAAATTCTTGAAAAGTACAAGTTTTCAGATGGGAAAGGGCAGAGCTGTGGGATTAATTGGAGAGCTCTTTTAAAGAAAGAGCTTATATGGGGGGGGGGGGGGGGGGGGTGCAGTATTTTTTAGGGAGAGCATTGCAGTCCTGGAGAAAGAGGATGTCCTGGTGGGTTCAGTTTAGAATCAATTTGACTCGAGCTAAGGAACAAAAAGGGTGACTGACATTGCTGGGAATTACAGAGAAATACAAACATTAGAGTATCTCCACTGGAGAACTTTACTTATTCGAATATAGACTGGGATAGTATTTGTGTAAAAGGCGGAGCCTTGAGTTCAAATGTATTCAGGAAAACGTCCTGCAGTTTCCAGTCTCACAAGAAAGGAGGCGCTGCTGGACCTGGTTCTTGGGAATGAGGTGGGCCAAGTAGATCAAATGTCAGTCAGAGAACATTTAGGAAACAGTGATCATTGTATCAAAGGTTCAGGCTGATTATAGAAAAGGACAGAGAACAGTCCAGTGTGAGGATAATTAACTGGGAGAAAGCCAACTTCAATGGGGTAAGAATCGATCTGGGTCAAATAAATCGGGGTCAAAGATTGGCAGAAGAAAAATGGGAGCTGAAAAATGGTCTCTCTTCAAAGACGCAGCAGAGTCGAGATGCAGTCCCTCAGAAAGGGACAAGGAGAGCAGACAAATCAGGAGCTCCCCGGATGATAAAAGGAGGTAAAAATCCAGATAAAGAAGAATAGATTAATGAGGCCTTTGCAATCTTTTATAGGAGCCAAGTGTGAATGGTGCCAGGGAGGCCCGGGCTCAGGGCCTGCCCCAGACTTGTCAGATAATGGACGTCCTTCTTTGAGGCCATGTCCAGGGTTGTGGGTTGGGGGTTATGTTTGTCTGTCTTGTGTATGTGTGTAGAGGGTGGGGGAGCAAGGTAAAGTGGGTATTGGGTATTAGTTTGTCATTAACCAGTTGTATTTACTGCATATTTCATGATAGTTACGGTAAGATAAGGTTTGGATTACAGTATAACTTAAAAAGAGACACCGGGTTTGCAGCGATATAACAGGACGGCTTTGGAAGCTGCTGAGCATTTCCTTCAGGTAGAAGACATGTCTCTGGTTTATTAAAAAGAGCTTCGAAAAGACAAATGAGCTGAATTGGTCGATGAACTAGAGCCCAAGGTACTGACTAGGCCGAGGCCGAGATGGCGCAAAATTTAAATTGAACAAAATGCAAGAAACACAGCTTGGGTTCGGGCAACAATCAGCGGAATTGGCTGAATTCCAGTTACAGGTGAAAAAAATGGAAATGCAGCACAAATGAAGAGAATTAGAGCTGAGGCAGAGAGAAAGGGCAAAAGAAATGGAACAAGAAAAATAAATGATGAGGCGAAAGAAATGGAGATGGAAATGAGGAGGTTGGAATTAGACGGACAGAGAAAAAACGAAATAGAAGGAGCGAGAAAAAGGAAAAAGAGAGGAAAAGCAAAAGAGAGCCTTCCATCTGAAGACACTGGAAATAATGGACGCGGAGAAGGCCTTTGACAGGGTGGAGTGGGAGTATCTGTGGGAGGCGCTGGGCAGGTTTGGATTTGGGGAGGGATTTATAGGGTGTGTCAAGCTGCTGTACCAGGCCCCTGTAGCGAGTGTGTCCACAAACCGGCTAAGGTCGGAATATTTCAGGCTGCACCGGGGGGCGAGACAGGGGTGTCCCCTGTCCCCGTTGCTGTTTGCCCCGGCAATTGAGACTTCGGGGGATTGGAGGGGGCTGGTGCGCGGAGGGGAGGAACACCGGGTCTCCCTCTATGCGGATGACCTGTTGTTGTACATTTGGGACCCGCTAGAGGGGATTGGGGAGGTCATGCGGATCCTGGGGGACTTCGGGAGGTTCTCGGGGCATAAGTTGAACGTGGGGAAGAGTGAGCTGTTCGTGGTCCATGGTAGGGGCCAGGAGGAGAGACTGAGGGAGCTCCCGCTCAGGATAGTGGAGAGGAGCTTTCGGTACTTGGGGATACAAGTGGCCAGGAACTGGGATGCCCTGCACAGTCTCAACTTAACCCAGCTAGTGGAGCAGATGGAGGGAGAGTTTAAAAGGTGGGATATGCTCCCGCTTTCCTTGGCGGGACGGGTGCAGACTGTGAAGATGACGGTTCTCCCCAGGTTCCAGTGCCTCCCCATTTTCATCCCCAAGTCCTTCTTTAAGCGGGTGAATAGGATTGTGACGGGATTTGTGTGGGCGAATAAAACCCCGCGAGTCAAAAGGGCTTTTTTAGAGCGTAGCCGGGTCACTCAGCAACGCGAACCAACCCTTGACAGTGACCGGTTCAGCTGCCGCCAAGAGCCAGTAAGTCTTAATTCAACGCTCGCTATGATTTAGGCGCTCCTAGCTACCAATCCGTACCAACTTCGAATCCCGCAGGCTCAGAACCCGAACGAAAGGCCATTTGTTCCCCTGACCTGGTGGTCCAGTCTGAGGTTAAGTATAGGCCTGTTAGTTGTAGAAGTAACTTAGACGTAGAATTTGTGCATGAGTAGCGATTACTGTGTATAATAAATGTGCTTTGATTTGAATCTTACTAATCGGTGTATTGAGTTATTGATCATTACTTGGACTTGAACCTCGTGGCGGTATCATAAAGATACCTGGCGACTCGAGAGCAAAGGTAATAAAACAGAGCCAATTGAACCAACCAAAAGTTAGCAACATATTACTGGTGACATCCTGACGGGACCCGATCTAGAAGTGGCTTAACCACTCCGGGAGAACCCAAAATTTGAATTAGAAATCCAATCGGGAACAGAAAAACCACAAGTGTTCAAGCAGTTCTGATCGATCCTCATAATTCGGAAGTATGCTAATGCATGCGTAACTAACAGGGTGATAAGGTAAACTGATAGATTTTTGTTGTGACAAAACTGTCGGGAGTTTGTATTCCGGAAAATAGCGAAAGCCGTACCCGTATTTACAACACCGCCTTAGCTCCACTGTTCCAAATTTAAGGAAGCATTCAGATAGGAAAGATGGCAATGCAGGCAATGCAACGCCTCATGAACCCAGAAGAATTCGTGGTCGCAGCGACCAGCAGCAGTAGAGTAGGACAATGTCCCCTATGGGTAGAAGAAATCAGAAAGTACCTCAAAGGGAAAGGATGGCCCCTTTGGAGCGAATTCTGTAACAATGAGGAAACAGCTCCCAGGAGTATAGGACATACTTGGTGGGAGAACCTGAGCGAGATTCACAAGAAGAGCTTAGGAAAAGCTCGCAAGCCGATGGAAATCATGTCCTGTTTGGCACAATTGCGAGGCACAGAGGAGGTCGCTAGGACGCTCCAGAAAGAGATAGAAAGCATACATCGAATGAGCAAGGTCGATGTCAGTGAGGTAGAGAGAGAGAACGTAGAGCTAAGGAGGAGGTTGGCAGCAAAAGACGGAGAGGTGGATGATGCCAAGGGGGCACACCAGTCTTGTCTGGTGCACTTAAGCAGCTTCCAGTCCCAGTACGAAAAGGCCTATCAGGACACGCAACATGCAGTCCTGGTACGACAGGAAACCGAGAAGCAGGTAGAGACATTGCAGAGGCAGTGCAGTGACCTGAAGGCAGCGTTAAGAGCACTCCATGCTGCCACCACAGAGCAAAGACAAAGCTCACTAGACCACGCAAAGTGCCGGAAGCAGATTGCAGAACTGCAATCTCTGCTTTCAGTTCAAAAAGGATTCCAGGAAACCTTTGGATCACAGTTAGACGAGGAAGACGGCCCTGATTGGGACGAGTTAAATGAGACAGCGCAGAGATATGTTCAGGGAACATGTGCGCAGGGAAAGCCCCAAAAGAGAAAAGCACCCCAACCCCCCACAGAGCAGATAGTTCACGCTCCAATTAACCCAGTAACCACCCACCGCACAGCCACATCGGACGATGCGGAATATCTATATTCCACCCCCTTAACAGTGACCCAGTTACGGGACGCGTGCGATAAGATCACACCGTTCCTCCCCACCTCAGACCCCCACCACTTCTTTGCCAGAGTAAAGCAGCAGGCAACCATGTACGGCCTGGATGAGAGAGAGCAGGTAAAGCTCACGGTTTTGAGTTTAGACCCTTCAGTCGTAGCAGCCCTTCCCGACCCACAGAATGTATAAGGAGGCACCCTTGCAGAGATGCATACCGCGATCTTAGATGCGATCGGGTATAACCGGGGCGACCCCGTAGATGGCCTCAATAAGTGCAGGCAAAAGAAATCCGAGCACCCCACAGCGTTTGCTGGATGTCTCTGGATCCACTTTGCAGCAGTCTTTGGAGACTTAGACCGCGCCCATTTGTCCCCAGACAACATGGCCAAATGGACCCACACCCTTATCTCCCATGCCACAGAAACAGGACAGAAAGCCTGCACTAGTTATGATCCCTCAGAGGAGGCCCATAACGAGAAATGGGTTTTAGAAAGATTGTCCCGCGCCTGGGAGCAGTCTGTACAAAACAAACCGCAGTTAGGAAACCCGAGGAACAGCAGGAAGAGCCGGCAGACAGGAGGAGCTGGGTGAGGGTCTGGGTGAGGGTCTGCGGCCCGACACCCTGGGCAGGGTGAACTCCTCCTCATCATGTGCCAGGCTCGGATTAATTCAGTTTAAGGTGGTGCATCGGGCGCACACAACGGCAGCAAGGATGAGTAAGTTTTTTGGGGTGGAGGACAGGTGCGCGAGATGTGCAGGAGTCCGGTGAACCATGCCCATATGTCCTGGGCATGCCCGGCGCTTAAAGAGTTCTGTCAGAGGTTTGCGAGGGTGATGTCTCGGGCTTTGGACGCTCGGGTGAAGGCGAGCCCAGCGGTAGCGATATTTGGAGTGTCAGAGGATCCGGGAGTGCAGGAAGCGAAAGAGGCCGAGGTTCTGGCCTTTGCCGCCCTGGTAGCCCGGAGACGGATTTTGTTAATGTGGAGGGACTGGGTTAGCGACATGGCGGGGTTCCTCAGCCTGGAGCGAATAAAGTTCACCTTGAGAGGGTCCTTGCTGGGGTTCCCCCGGCGGTGGCAACCTTTCCTTGACTTTTCAGGGGAGCAGTAAGTGTCAGCAGCAACCTGGGGGGGGGGTTCAGGTGTGGTGGGGGGGGGGGGGTACTGTTGATACAATGTGAGTTGGGCATGGAGACAAAACCCACCTTGTTCTGTTTTAAAAAATTGTTTCTGTTTTGTAATTAGTTTTATTGTAAGCTTTGGGCCATGCTTATTGTTATTTTTTTATTACCATCTGTATTTCTATTTTTGTGGTGTAAAAATGCTGATTGGAAAAACTTTAATAAAACATTTATTTAAAAAAAAAAGACACTGGAAATAAGTGGGGGGTTGGCAGAACGTAGGGGGAGCCGGATCTTCGAACAGAACCCAGTGGTGATGTTTCACCTTATACAGGCCCCACCAAAATTTGAAGAGAAGGAGGTAGAAATCGTTTTCAGGGCTTTGGAGAAAATAGCGACCCAAATGGAGGGGCCAAGAGAAAGGTGGACATTCCCCCCGCAGAGTAAACTGACGGGGCAGGACTGCCGGTGGTGGCCATGGGGGGAGAGGTCGCACACAGGGCGGCTCCTGCTTGAAGATGTTAGTTTTGGCCCTTTTCACTCGTGCTTTGCGTAGATTCGGCACAAAGGTGGAGAGGAGAGTGTCGGGGAAGAAGTTCTCCCCTGGATAGGCATGTCCATGGGCTCCCAGACCCGGCAGAACCTGGCTAAGGAGTTGGGGGAGACCCGTGCCTTAGCACCAATTGTGAGAATGGCGGGGGGGGGGGGGGGGGAGTCATCGTTGGCAGGAAAGTTGCAGACGGAACGACTGATGAGCTTCAAGAAGGAGGAATTTGGGCAGCAGAGGCAGGAGATGCAGAGCGACCGGCCCAAGCTGATTGAGGGGCAGTGCCACCTCTTGGCGCATCTCTGGATCGGATGGAACAATGCCTCGAAGCGCAGGGGGTGACGATCCGGGAGGTGGAGGAGGTGGTGTCCGACCAGAATGATCAGATTGTGTCTTTGGAGGGGGAGGTGGGAATCCTGGGGGAATCTGTGCAAGTCGCTGTGGGTGAAAGTGGAAGAGCAGAAGAACAGGTCCAGGCGACAAAGCCTGTGGATTTTGGGTCTGCCAGAGGGAGTGGAGGGAACGAGCACCACAAACTACGTCACGAGGATGTTGCCCAGGTTGGTGCAGGAGAAGGTTTTGGACAGGGCCCCAGATGTGGACTGGGCTCATAGGTCCTTGAGGCAGAGGCTGAGAGCAGGAAAGCCCCCGCGGGCGGTGATTATGCAGATGCACAAATGTTTGGAAAGGAAAAGATCCTGAGGTGGGCCAGGTGTCATGGAAGTGTCCCTTTAAGAAAGGTTTTTGTCTTATCACATGGCTTCAGTGATGTCATTTTGTGGGTGGAGCTGGGCTGTGGCTGTGAGTTTTTAAAAAGTTTCACTTTCAGTTTTTGACTGCTGTGGACTCAGAAGGAGAAAAGTGTTTTTTTCCCTGTCTTTCTCGGTTTTCATTTTAAAGAGCTGTTCCAGTAAAAGAAAACATTGATTATAGCGACTTGCTTTGGTAATTTAAACGATATAGTTTGGTTTCCGGAAGGATTTAAAGCTGCTGGTGAGACGGGGTCAGAATCTCAGGGAAAGCCAGTCTTATTCAAGTGAGAATGCAGAGTGCTGGGCCACGCCCCTGAAAAGGGGTTTTGGTTTATGGGATTTTGTTTTTGATTTGGAACAGTTAAGGGGGAATTCATTAAGTTTATACATAGATTACTGCAGCTGTGGGGTATCTTTATGTTTGTAATTGATAAAAATTCTTGCTGTTTGTTTATATATATGTTAACTAAGTTCTTAGAATAAAGATTATTTTGATTAAAGGGTCTAAGTAGACTGTTGAGTACCACCTCCTAGCTAAATTCAACATAAAGGTTGTAGGTCTGGGGAACTTCATAATATACTTTGGAGTTTATAAACCCTGCCCCATAACACAGTGTGAAGCGAGTCTGTGATTGGGAGGCCAATCGAATCCGGATTTATCAGGATATAGTTGCGGAGCTGGCAAAAATGCGAGCAGTTTTCAACAAGGCCAAGGCGGTGCTGTATAAATGACAGATTTGGTTTGAGGGACTGTACCCAGTCAGACTCTGGGTTCGACATGTCTACTGCGAATCTTACTTTGAGACGCCAGAGAAGGACCCTATGCTGGGGGGAGCAGAGGGATGGTACGGGATGGAGGAGTTAAGTCTGCGAAAGTTGGGATTTGCTGTTGTTTTGGTTGCCGACGGGGGGGAGATTCTAAGAAGTTGTAAGTTTGTAAGCGGGGCGATTGCTTCTCCCCTCCCCCTCCCACCTTTTGTTTTTTGGGAGGTTGTTTTTGTTCTTTTTGGTGTTTTTTTTTTTTTGTTTATTGGGCAGCACGGTAGCCTTGTGGTTAGCACAATTGCTTCACAGCTCCAATGTCCCAGGTTCGATTCCGGCTTGGGTCACTGTCTGTGCGGAGTCTGCACATCCTCCCCGTGTGTGCGTGGGTTTCCTCCGGGTGCTCCGGTTTCCTCCCACAGTCCAAAGATGTGCAGGTTAGGTGGATTGGCCATGATAAATTGCCCTTAGTGTCCAAAATTGCCCTTAGTGTTGGGTGGGGTTACTTGGTTATGGGGATGGGGTGGAGGTGTTGACCTTGGATAGGGTGCTCTTTCCAAGAGCTGGTGCAGACTCGATGGGCCGAATGGCCTCCTTCTGCACTGTAAATTCTATTATAATCTATGATTATTGTCACGTGTACCGTGAGAGCATGTAAGGGGCGTGTTCTCTGGGGGGGTCTTTTGGTTGTGTTGATGGTTTTTAGGGTGGTTGGTGCCTGTTGCACAGGCTAAGGTGGGGTTGGGGAGTGTGTAAGGGGCCTTCGGGTGGGAATCACCACACCAGCAGGTAATGTTGGTGAACAGGAGTGTGGTGGGGAGGAGGTCACGAGGGTTGATCAGTTTGGGGGGAGGGGTGGGGGGTGGGGGGGGGGGGGGGTGGGGTGGGGGTGGGGGGGTGGGAATACAACGTGGTAGGTATGGATGATGAGCATGGTCATGGGCAGGGTGGGGGGGGTCAGAGTGGGTTTGGGTGAGGTGGAGATGAATGGGGGTGATGACGGATGATGGGGCGGTGGAGGTGTAAGCCTCCGGTAAGAATTGTGACATGAAATATCCGCGGGTTGAACAGACCGGTCAAGAGGTCCCAGGATTTAGCACAACTGAAGAGTTTGAGAGCGGAGGTGATTTTCTTGCAGGTGATGCATCTCCGGGTGAAGGATGAGGTGAGGCTGAGGATGAATGAGGTGATCAGGGGCTTCTCCGAGAAGTTGTATAAGGCTGAGCTGTTTGCAGGAGCAGGGGATATGGGGGGGGGGGGTTCTAGATGGGTTGGAGTTCCCGGATCTGGAGGAGGGAAAGAGGCAGGAGGAGGAGGAGCCATTGGGGCTGAGGGAAGTGATGGATTGTGTCAGTGGGATGCAGTTGGGGGTATGTATGCCTGAGGTGATTTCTGAGGATCAAGCGGGCTTTGTGAAGAGTTGGCCGCTCTCCAGTAACATTAGGAGGCTGTTGAATGTGGTTATGACTCCGTCAGGGGTAGTGGGCACCGCAGGGTATTGTATCCATGGATGTATCTGTTTGAAATCCTGGGTAGGTTTAGATTTGGGTTTGGGCCAAAGTGTGTGGTGTGGGTGCGACTTTTCTCGGCGTCCTCGGTGGCTAGCGTGTATACAAATGTGTATACGAGTTTGGTATATTTTGGGTTACACAGGGGAATGAAGCAGGGGCGCCCGCTGGCACCGTTGTTACATGCGTTGGCGATTGGGTCTTTCGGGTGCTGGCTGAGTGGGGAGGGATTGTGAGGGGGGGGGGGGGGAGCAGGGAGCACCGGTACGCAGATGACCTGTTGTTGTTTGTGTCGGACCCGCTGGAGAGTGTGGGCAGGATTATGGACGTCTTGGAGAGATTTAGGGAAATTTGGGGGCATGACCATTTTAGGTGGCAAGACAGCGGTTTAGGTATTTGGGGATTTTTACACAGAGGGTGGTGAGTGTCTGGAATGTGCTGCCAGAGTTGTAGGGAAACACCAGGAAGCACTCTGTTAACTAATCATGATGTATACAAAAGACAATGCACCAGTAACGCCACATCCGTCTCACTAAAGCCACAGAAACTGGCTCAGTTAGAGACTGAAATACAATGCATGTTGGACATGTTGCAGAGACAAGTGATCCACAGAACAGCAAGTCGGGGCTGAGAGATTGATGATGATGTCAGGAGATGTACCAATGCTGATCGCCCCAGACGGTTCCAGACCATTTAAAATGGCCACAGCTGCCAGTGACCCGGGGACATGGGCAGTGCTGGTACTAGACAACAATGCAGGAAAAAGTAAGTGCGTGCCAAAGGAAGTATTCCACTATTGAAAAGGAAACCTTAGCCTTGTTACGAGCCCTTCAGCACTTTGAAGTATATGTCCGACATGACACTAACCAAAGCTGAGTTAACACAGACCATTATTCACTTGTGTTTAAAGAGAAGTTCAAAACCTGGAACGCAAGATTATTCTGTTGGGATTTATTATTACAACAATTCAAGGTTAAAATTGTGCACATTCCTGGAAAGGATAATGTGACTGTGGATTCTTTGTCACAAGTTTAAGGGCAGATTAGTTACCCATGCAGGATTGGGAAGGGAAATTGTACCGTGGGGATGGTTTGGACGGATATGAGTTTGTGATTTATGTCTTGCATACTTCATAATGAAATGTCCGTACCCTGAAGTTTCATTCTTTTGGAGGGCGCGGGGGTCGGGGTGTGGCTGGGGTATGTAAGGGTCCTTTCTGTTTATTTCTTTATTTCTATATTCTTTTATTTTGCTGTTGCACTTTTGATATATGAATGATTGGTGGCCATCTCACATTAAGGCAAGCAGCCTTAACCTGCACCTTTAATTCAAACAGATGAATCCGGAAGGCTGTGCTGCTTCACACTGGTGATTCCAGACTGGTCAGGACTCGGTTTGATTGATTGGCTGGTGGGCAATGAATTGGCCAAAAAGGCTGTGCTCTGCCCGTTAACAGGCGGTGATTTGATCTGATCCCACTGATATGTTTATCAGAGTCCCAACACTTGAGTTTGGTTTCAGTTTAAATTCTGGCAATCCGATGAAGAGATCAAACTAACTCTCTCCAAAAAGATCCAGCTCGCTCTCTCCAGAATGCCAGAGAGAGCGGACTCTCTCCAGCAAGTCTGGGTGTCATTCTCTTGAGACTGCAGAGGCCTGAACTCAAACCACAAGCTGAAAGCAAGGTTTGATGTGAAATAAAGTGTCTCGACAGAAAGCCTGCTGCCTGTGAGTCCTGAATTTTCTAAACTACACAGACCCTGAATAAATGAATCTACAAAGAAGACCATTACCGGCTGCAAACCAAAGACTCTAATCTGCAAGATGCTGTGAGGAGCATGTGCTCAAGAAGCACCATCTGAAGCAAAGACTCATCTTTTGATTTCTTCCTTATTACAATCCTGGTGACTGTAATTATTGGGCAGCCAAGGGTCACAGACTTCAATAATTTTTATGAGAATTATTGATTAATTCACTTGCGTTGTGACTCTGGGCACCTGGGGCTGAAATTAGCCCAGAGTGTCGTACTAGCACATAGATTGGGCAAATCAAATTAGCCCCAATACCGCAGAGAAGGAACTCCTGGGGTGTATACATGACCATTTTCTGAACCAATACGTTGAGGAACCAACAAGAGATCAGGCCATCCGAGACTTGGTATTGTGTAATACACAGAACAAAGAAATGTACAGCACAGAAACAGGCCCTTCGGCCCTCCAAGCCCGTGCCGACCATGCTGCCCGACTAAACTACAATCTTCTACACTTCCTGGGTCCGTATCTCTCTATTCCCATCCTATTCATGTATTTGTCAAGATACCCCTTAAATGTCCCTATCGTCCCTGCTTCCACCACCTCCTCCAGCAGCGAGTTCCAGGCACCCACTACCCTCTGTGTAAAAAACTTGCCTCGTACATCTACTCTAAACCTTGCCCCTCTCACCTTAAACCTATGCCCCCTAGTAATTGACCCCTCTACCCTGGGGAAAAGCCTCTGACTATCCACTCTGTCTATGCCCCTCATAATTTTGTAGACCTCTATCAGGTTGCCCCTCAACCTCCTTCGTTCCAGTGAGAACAAACCGAGTTTATTCAACCGCTCCTCATAGCTAATGCCCTCCATACCAGGCAACATTCTGGTAAATCTCTTCTGCACCCTCTCTAAAGCCTCCACATCCTTCTGGTAGTGTGGCGACCAGAATTGAACACTTTACACCAAGTGTGGCCTAACTAAGGTTCTATACAGCTGCAACATGACTTGCCAATTCTTGTACTCAATGCCCAGGCCAATGAAGGCAAGCATGCCGTATGCCTTCTTGACTACCTTCTCCACCTGTGTTGCCCCTTTCAATGACCTGTGGACCTGTACTCCTAGATCTCTTTGACTTTCAATATTCTTGAGGGTTCTACCATTCACTGTATATTCCCTACCTGCATTAGACCTTCCAAAATGCATTACCTCACATTTGTCCGGATTAAACTCCATCTGCCATCTCTCCGCCCAAGTCTCCAGACAATCTAAATCCTGCTGTATCCTCCGACAGTCCTCATCGCTATCCGCAATTCCACCAACCTTTGTGTCGTCTGCAAACTTACTAATCAGACCAGTTACATTTTCCTCCAAATCATTTATATATACTACAAAGAGCAAAGGTCCCAGCACTGATCCCTGTGGAACACCACTGGTCACAGCCCTCCAATTAGAAAAGCATCCCTCCATTGCTACTCTCTGCCTTCTATGGCCTAGCCAGTTCTGTATCCACCTTGCCAGCTCACCCCTGATCCCGTGTGACTTCACCTTTTGTACTAGTCTACCATGAGGGACCTTGTCAAAGGCCTTACTGAAGTCCATATAGACAACATCCACTGCCCTACCTGCATCAATCATCTTAGTGACCTCCTCGAAAAACTCTATCAAGTTAGTGAGACATGACCTCCCCTTCACAAAACCGTGCTGCCTCTCACTAATACGTCCATTTGCCTCCAAATGGGAGTAGATCCTGTCTCGAAGAATTCTCTCCAGTAATTTCCCGACCACTGAAGTAAGGCTCACCGGCCTGTAGTTCCCGGGATTATCCTTGCTACCCTTCTTAAACAGAGGAACAACATTGGCTATTCTCCAGTCCTCCGGGACATCCCCTGAAGACAGCGAGGATCCAAAGATTTCTGTCAAGGCCTCAGCAATTTCCTCTCCAGCCTCCTTCAGTATTCTGGGGTAGATCGCATCAGGCCCTGGGGACTTATCTACCTTAATATTTTTTAAGACACCCAACACCTCGTCTTTTTGGATCACAATGTGACCTAGGCTATCTACACACCCTTCTCCAGACTCAACATCTACCAATTCCTTCTCTTTGGTGAATACTGATGCAAAGTATTCATTTAGTACCTCGCCCATTTCCTCTGGCTCCACACATAGATTCCCTTGCCTATCCTTCAGTGGGCCAACCCTTTCCCTGGCTACCCTCTTGCTTTTTATGTACGTGTAAAAAGCCTTGGGATTTTCCTTAACCCTATTTGCCAATGACTTTTCGTGACCCCTTCTAGCCCTCCTGACTCCTTGCTTAAGTTCCTTCCTACTTTCCTTATATTCCACGCAGGCTTCGTCTGTTCCCAGCCTTTTAGCCCTGACAAATGCCTCCTTTTTCTTTTTGACGAGGCCTACAATATCACTCGTCATCCAAGGTTCCCGAAAGTTGCCGTATTTATCCTTCTTCCTCACAGGAACATGCCGGTCCTGTATTCCTTTCAACTGCCACTTGAAAGCCTCCCACATGTCAGATGTTGATTTGCCCTCAAACATCCGCCCCCAATCTATGTTCTTCAGTTCCCGCCTAATATTGTTATAATTAGCCTTCCCCCAATTTAGCACATTCATCCTCGGACCACTCTTATCCTTGTCCACCAGTACTTTAAAACTTACTGAATTGTGGTCACTGTTACCGAAATGCTCCCCTACTGAAACATCTACCACCTGGCCGGGCTCATTCCCCAATACCAGGTCCAGTACCGCCCCTTCCCTAGTTGGACTGTCTACATATTGTTTTAAGAAGCCCTCCTGGATGCTCCTTACAAACTCCGCCCTGTCTAAGCCCCTGGCACTAAGTGAGTCCCAGTCAATATTGGGGAAGTTGAAGTCTCCCATCACCACAACACTGTTGTTTTTACTCTTTTCCAAAATCTGTCTACCTATCTGCTCCTCTATCTCCCGCTGGTGTTGGGAGGCCTGTAGTATACCCCCAACATTGTGACTGCACCCTTCTTATTCCTGATCTCTACCCATATAGCCTCACTGCCCTCTGAGGTGTCCTCTCGCAGTACAGCTGTGATATTCTCCCGAACAAGTAGCGCAACTCCGCCACCCCTTTTACATCCCCCTCTATCCCGCCTGAAACATCTAAATCCTGGAACGTTTAGCTGCCAATCCTGCCCTTCCCTCAACCAGGTCTCTGTAATGGCAACAACATCATAGTTCCAAGTAGTAATCCAAGCTCTAAATTCACCTGCCTTACCCGTAATACTTCTTGCATTAAAACATATGCACTTCAGGCCACCAGACCCGCTGTGTTCAGCAACTTCTCCCTGTCTGCTCTGCCTCAGAGCCCCACTGTCCCTATTCCCTAGTTCTCCCTCAATGCTCTCACCTTCTGACCTATTGCTCCCGTGCCCACCCCCCTGCCATACTAGTTTAAACCCTCCCGTGTGACACTAGAATCATTCTCAAATGAGAACAGAATCATTGGCAATCGAGTTGTGCGACACCTGGTGGGGATGAGCGGCCATAATATGATAGAATTTTTCACCAAGACGGAAAGCGACTGAGTTTTTTCTGAGACTAGGGCCCTGAATCTTAATAAAGGAAACTTTGATGATATGATGTGTGAGTTGGCTACGATCGATTGGGAAACATTACTGAAAGGGATGACAGTGGATCGGCAATGGAAAACATTCAAGGAGCGTATGGAGGAAATGCAACAATTATTCATTCCTGTCTGGCACACATGTAAAATGGGAAAGGTGGCCACACCGTGGCTTTCAAGGGAAATTAGGGATAGTATTCGATCCATGGGCCGATTTGGCCAAGAAGAAGAAGGATTGAGAGCAATTTAGAATTCAGCAAAGGAGGATCAGGGGCTTGATTAAGGTGAAAATAGAGTACTAGAGTACGCTTGCAGGGAACATAAAAACTGACTTTAAAGGTTTCGACAGGTACGTGAAGAGAAAAAGATTGGTGAAGACAAATTCAGCAGGGGGATGGGAACCTGAATTGTAGCTCCAGTACAAGAGGTCGCGAGTAGTGACATCATGAGTAGGGTTTCAAGGTCGCAGGAGTGTACCGGCAAGCAGGAAGGTGGTTTAAAGTGTGTCTACTTCAATGCCAGGAGCATCTGGAATAAGGTGGGTGAACTTGCGGCATGGGTTGGTACCTGGGACTTCGATGTTGTGGCCATTTCGGAGGCATGGATAGAGCAGGGACAGGAATGGTTGTTGCAGGTGTCGGGGTTTACATGTTTCAGTATGCTCAGGGAAGGTGGTAAAAGAGGGGGAGGGGTGGCATTGTTAGTCAAGGACAGTACTACGGTGGCAGAAAGGATGTTTTATGAGGACTCGTCCACTGAGGTAGTATGGGCTGAGATTAGAAACAGGAAAGGAGAGGTCACCCTGTTGGGAGTTTTCTATCGGCCTCCGAATAGTTCCAGAGATGTAGAGGAAAGGATTGCAAAGATGATTCTGGATAGGAGCGAAAGTAACAGGGTAGTTGTTATGGGGGACTTTAACTTTCTGAATATTGACTGGAAACACTCCAGTTTGAGTACTTTAGATGGGTCAGTTTTTGTCCAATGTGTGCAGGAGGGTTTCCTGACACAGTATGTAGATAGGCCAACAAGAGGCGAGGCCACATTGGATTTGGAACTGGGTAATGAACCAGGCCAGATGTTAGATTTGGATGTAGGTGAACACTTTGGTGATAGTGACCACAATTCGGTTACGTTTACTTTTGCGATGGAAAGGGATAGGTATATACCGCAGGTATAGCTGGGGTAAAGGCAATTATGATGCGATTAGGCAAGACTTAGGATGCATCGGATGGGGAAGGAAACTGCAGGGGATGGGCACAATGGAAATGTGGAGCTTGTTCAAGGGAAAGCTACTGTGTGTCCTTGATAAGTATGTACCTGACAGGCAGGGAGGAAGTGGTCGAGCGAGGGAACCGTGGTTTACTAAAGCAGTCGAAACACTTGTCAAGAGGAAGAAGGAGGCTTATGTAAAGATGAGACGTGAAGGTTCAGTTAGGGCACTCGAGAGTTACAAGTTAGCTAGGAAGGACCTGACTTCTGGGTGCGGCGATGACCAGCTAAGTTGCACGTTTCGGCAGCTCCCGGTGGAACGGACTTTTGGGCTCTTAATAGGAGCCCCATCGGCAATTTTAACGGCAAATAACACTGCGCAGTAATCCAGAAGGGAATCCCCCCCGGACACGGATGGAAAAAAGAGAGGAAAGTAGCCGGATTGCGGTGGATCCTCAAGAGCAGCGGCCAGGAAGGCAGGCACAAAGCAAGATGGCGTCGGAAGGAGGCAGTTTAATATGGGGCCCGGACCAACAAGAGTTCCTGCGGCGCTGTGTGGAAGAACTCAAAAAGGAGATGAAGAAGGAGCTGTTGGCCCCGATATTACAAGCAATTGAGGGGCTAAAGGAGGAGCAAAAGACCCAGGAACAGGAGCTTCGGGTCGTGAAGGCAAAGGCTGCTGAGAATGAGGACGACATACAGGGCCTGGTGGTGAAAACGGAGATCCACGAGGCACAACACAAAAGATGTGTGGAAAGGCTGGAGGTGCTGGAGAACAATGCGAGGAGGAAGAACTTAAGGATTCTTGGTCTTCCCGAAGGTGCAGAGGGGGCGGACGTCGGGCCATATGTGAGCACGATGCTGCACTCGTTAATGGGATCGGAGGCCCCGACGGGTCCGTTGGAGGTGGAGGGAGCCTATCGAGTTATGGCGCGAAGACCGAGGGCTGGAGAAATTCCTCGAGCAATAGTTGTGAGATTTCTCCGATACAAGCACAGAGAGATGGTCCTCAGATGGGCCAAGAAAACTCGGAACAGTAGGTGGGAGAATGCGGTGATCCGCGTGTATCAGGATTGGAGTGCGGAGGTGGCGAGAAGGAGGGCAAGCTTTAATCGGGCCAAGGCATTGTTCCATAAAAGGAAGGTCAAATTCGGAATGTTGCAGCCGGCGAGACTGTGGGTCACACATCTAGGGAAACACCACTACTTCGAAACGGCAGACGAAGCGTGGACATTTATTGTCGAGGAGAAGCTGGAGTGAGCGGGCCAGAAAAAGAACGTTTGGGACAAAAGTGGGGGGGTGAATTTGTGGGATGAAGGGGGGAAAAGGGGGAAGAGAAGACTTCCCAGATTGTTAAACCTGCGACCTGCAACTTCTCTCTCTTCCCCATGTCGTGGGGGAGGGGGTGAGGGAGGATGAGGAGCTGTGGGCGCCGGCCATTGGGGGCGGGGCCAAAAGGGGAAGCGCGGGCTTTGTTCCCGCGCTATGGTAATCATGGCGGGAACAGGGAAGCAGGAAGGAGGGGGCCTCGCACAGTGTGAGCCGAGGTCACGGGGGGAAGCCGAGGTCGGCCAGAGTTTGCTGACTTCTGGGAGCAACATGGGGGGTGTAACTACGCTAGCTTGGGATCTAGCGGGGGGGGGGGGGGGTTAACTGGGTTGCTGCTGCTGGGGAGAAGGGGGAGCTGGTATGGGAGGCGGGGTCGGGGCGGGGGGGCGCCGCCTGGGGGGATACAGCTACGTGGGAACCGGGTGAGGAGCTGGATTGAAAAAGGAAATGGCTAGTCGTCAAGGGGGGGGGGGGTAAAGAGCCCCCCAACCCGGTTGATCACGTGGAATGTGAGAGGGCTGAATGGGCCGATTAAGAGGGCACGGGTACTCGCACACCTAAAGAAACTTAAGGCAGATGTGGTTATGCTTCAGGAGACGCATCTGAAGCTGACAGACCAGGTTAGACTTCGCAAAGGATGGGTGGGGCAGGTGTTCCATTCGGGGCTAGACGCAAAAAACAGGGGGGTGGCCATACTAGTGGGGAAGCGGGTAATGTTTGAGGCAAAGACTATAGTGGCGGATAGTGGGGGCAGATACGTGATGGTGAGTGGCAAATTGCAAGGGGAGGCGGTGGTATTAGTGAACGTGTATGCCCCGAACTGGGATGATGCCAACTTTATGATGCGTATGTTAGGACGAATCCCGGACCTAGAAGTGGGGAAGTTGGTAATGGGTGGAGACTTTAATACGGTGCTGGACCCAGGGCTGGACAGATCGAGGTCCAGGACCGGAAGGAGGCCGGCTGCAGCTAGGGTGCTTAAGGACTTTATGGAGCAGATGGGAGGAGTAGATCCCTGGAGATTTAGTAGACCTAGGAGTAAGGAGTTTTCGTTTTTCTCCTATGTACATAAAGTATTTTCACGAATAGATTTTTTTGTTTTGGGAAGGGCACTGATCCCAAAGGTGACGGGGACGGAGTACACGGCTATAGCCATCTCGGATCATGCTCCACACTGGGTGGACCTGGAGATAGGGGAAGAAAAACAACTGCTTCCACCCTGGAGAATGGACATGGGATTATTGGCAGATGAGGGGGGGTGTTTAAGGGTGAGGGGGTGTATTGAAAGGTACTTGGAAATTAATGATAATGGGGAGGTACAGGTGGGAGTGGTCTGGGAGGCTCTGAAGGCAGTGGTTAGAGGGGAGCTGATATCTATTAGGGCACATAAAGGAAAGCAGGAGGGTAGGGAAAGGGAGTGGTTGTTGAAAGAACTGCTGAGGGTGGACAGACAATACGCGGAGGCACCGGAGGAGGGACTATACAGGGAAAGGCAAAGGCTACATATAGAGTTTGACTTGTTGACTATGGGTAAGGCAGAGGCACAATGGAGGAAGGCACAGGGTGTACAGTACGAATATGGGGAGAAGGCGAGTAGGTTGTTGGCCCACCAACTGAGGAAAAGGGGAGCAGCGAGGGAGATAGGGGGGGTGAGAGATGAGGAGGGGGAGATGGAGCGGGGAGCGGAGAGAGTGAATGGAGTGTTCAAGGCATTTTATGAAAGATTATATGAAGCTCAGCCCCCAGATGGGAAGGAGAGAATGATGTGCTTTCTGGATCAGCTGGAATTTCCTAAAGTGGAGGAGCAGGAGAGGGCGGGACTGGGAGCACAGATTGAGACGGAGGAAGTAGTGAAAGGGATTGGGAGCATGCAGGCGGGGAAGGCCCCGGGACCAGACGGATTCCCAGTTGAATTCTATAAGAAATATTTGGACTTGCTGGCCCCGCTACTGATGAGAACCTTTAATGAGGCGAGGGAAAGGGGGCAGCTGCCCCCGACTATGTCAGAGGCAACGATATCGCTCCTCCTAAAGAAGGAAAAAGACCCGCTGCAATGCGGGTCCTACAGGCCCATTTCCCTCCTGAATGTGGACGCTAAGATTCTGGCCAAGGTAATGGCAATGAGGATAGAGGATTGTGTCCCGGGGGTGGTCCATGAGGACCAAACTGGGTTTGTGAAGGGGAGACAGCTAAATACAAATATACAGAGGCTGCTAGGGGTAATGATGATGCCCCCACCAGAGGGGGAAGCGAAGATAGTGGTGGCGATGGATGCCGAGAAAGCATTTGATAGAGTGGAGTGGGATTATTTGTGGGAGGTGTTGAGGAGATTTAGCTTTGGGGACGGGTATATCAGGTGGGTACAGTTGCTGTATAGGGCCCCGATGGCGAGCGTGGTCACGAATGGACGGGGGTCTGACTATTTTCGGCTCCATAGAGGGACAAGGCAGGGATGTCCTCTGTCCCCGTTATTGTTTGCATTGGCGATTGAACCCCTGGCCATGGCACTGAGGGGTTCCAGGAAGTGGAGGGGAGTACTTAGGGGGGGAGAAGAACACCGGGTATCTCTATATGCGGACGATTTGTTGCTATATGTGGCGGACCCGGCGGAGGGGATGCCAGAGATAATGCGGATACTTGGGGAGTTTGGGGATTTTTCAGGGTATAAACTGAACATGGGGAAAAGTGAGTTATTTGTGGTGCACCCGGGGGAGCAGAGCAGAGAGATAGAGGATTTACCGTTGAGGAAGGTAACAAGGGACTTCCGGTACCTGGGGATCCAGATAGCCAAGAATTGGGGTACATTACACAGGCTTAATTTAACACGGTTGGTGGAACAGATGGAGGAGGATTTCAAGAGATGGGACATGGTGTCCTTGTCATTGGCAGGTAGGGTGCAGGCGGTTAAAATGGTGGTCCTCCTGAGATTCCTTTTTGTGTTCCAGTGCCTCCTGGTGGTGATCACGAAGGCTTTTTTCAAAAGAATTGAGAAGAGCATTATGAGTTTTGTGTGGGCTGGGAAGACCCCGAGAGTGAGGAAGGGATTCTTACAGCGTAGTAGGGACAGGGAGGGGGCTGGCACTACCAAGCCTAAGTGAGTACTACTGGGCCGCCAATGTTTCAATGGTGTGTAAGTGGATGGGAGAAGGGGAGGGAGCGGCGTGGAAGAGAATGGAGAGGGCGTCCTGCAAGGGGACTAGCCTGCAAGCAATGGTGACGGCGCCGTTGCCGTTCTCACCAAAGAAATACACCACAAGCCCGATGGTGGTGGCTACATTGAGAATTTGGGGGCAGTGGAGACGGCATAGGGGAAAGACGGGAGCTTCGGTGCGGTCCCCGATAAGAAACAATCATAGGTTCGTTCCGGGGAGAATGGATGGGGGATTTGGAGCATGGCAAAGAGCTGGGGTAGTACAACTGAGAGATCTGTTTGTAGATGGGACGTTTGCGAGTCTGGGAGCGCTGACGGAGAAATATGGGTTGCCCCAAGGGAATGCATTTCGGTACAGGCAATTGAGGGCTTTTGTGAGGCAACAGGTGAGGGAATTCCTGCAGTTCCCGACGCAGGAAGTGCAGGATAGAGTGATCTCAGAGACATGGGTGGGGGATGGTAAGGTAGCGGACATATACATGGAAATGAGGGACGAGGGGGAGATCATGGTAGATGAGCTGAAAGGGAAATGGGAAGAAGAACTGGGGGAGGAGATTGAGGCGGGGCTGTGGGCTGATGCCCTACGTAGGGTAAACTCATCGTCCTCGTGTGCCAGGCTAAGCCTGATACAATTTAAGGTGTTACACAGGGCGCATATGACTGGAGCACGGCTTAGTAAATTTTTGGGGGTAGAGGATAGGTGTGCGAGATGCTCGAGAGGCCCAGCGAATCACACCCACATGTTCTGGTCATGCCCGGCACTACAGGGGTTCTGGGTGGGGGTGGCAAAGGTGCTTTCGAAGGTGGTGGGGGTCCGGGTCGAACCAAGCTGGGGGTTGGCTATATTTGGGGTTGCAGAAGAGCCGGGAGTGCAGGAGGCGAGAGAGGCTGACGTGTTGGCCTTTGCGTCCCTTGTAGCCCGGCGCAGGATATTGTTAATGTGGAAGGAAGCTAAGCCCCCGGGGGTGGAGACCTGGATAAACGACATGGCAGGGTTCATAAAGTTAGAACGGATTAAGTTTGTGTTAAGGGGTTCGGCTCAGGGGTTCACCAGGCGGTGGCAACCGTTCGTCGACTACCTCACAGAAAGATAGAGGGAATGGAAAAGAAGAAGGTAGCAGCAGCAACCCAGGGGGGAGGGGGAGGGAGGAATCGGACGGACTCTCAGGGATGTTATTGTACATGTATAGGTATTTGGTATATGTAATTGTATATTGGACTGTAATTTTGGAGAGTATTTATTTTGGACAAGGCAGTTGCCATTTAGTTTTGTTTTTCTTTTGTTTTTGTTTATATATATTTATTTATTTGTTTAAAACTGGCCACGGTTATTTATATTGCTTTATTGTTGTGTAAAAGAAACACTACGTATTGTTATGTTTGGCCAAAAAACTCGAATAAAATATATATTTTTTTAAAAAGCTAGGAAGGACCTAAAGAGAGAGCTAAGAAGAGCCAGGAGGGGACATGAGAAGTCCTTGGTAGGTAGGATCAAGGAAAACCCTAAAGCTTTCTATAGGTATGTCAGGAATAAAAGAATTACAAGAGTAAGAGTAGGGCCAGTCAAGGATGGTTGTGGGAAGTTGTGCTTGGAGTCTGAGGAGATAGGAGAGGCGCTAAATGAATATTTTTCGTCAGTATTCACACAGGAAAAAGACAATGTTGTCGAGGAGAATACTGAGATACAGGCTACTAGACTAGAAGGGCTTGGGGTTCATGAGGAGGAGGTGTTAGCAGTTCTGGAAAGGGCGAAAATAGATAAGTCACCTGGGCCGGATGGGATTAATCCTAGGATTCTCTGGGAAGCTAGGGAGGAGATTGCTGAGTCTTTGGCTTTGATCTTTATGTTGTCATTGTCTACAGGAATAGTGCCAGAAGACTGGAGGATAGCAACTATTGTCCCCTTGGTCAAGAAGGGGAGTAGAGACAACCCCGGTAACTGTAGACCAGTGAGCCTTACTTCTGTTGTGGGAAAAATCTTGGAAAGGTTTATAAGAGATAGGATGTATAATCGTCCGGAAAGGAATAATTTGATTAGAGATAGTCAACACGGTTTTGTGAAGGGTAGGTCGTGCCTCACAAACCTTATTGAGTTCTTTGTGAAGGTGACCAAACAGGTGGACGAGGGTAAAGCAGTTGATGTGGTGTATATGGATTTCAGTAAAGCGTTTGATAAGGTTCCCCACGGTAGGCTATTGCAGAAAATACGGAGGCATGGGATTCAGGGTGATTTAGCAGTTTGGATCAGAAATTGGCTAGCTGTAAGAAGACAGAGGGTGGTGGTTGATGGGAAATGTTCAGACTGGAGTCCAGTTACTAGTGGTGTACCACAAGGATCTGTTTTGGGGCCACTGCTGTTTGTTATTTTTATAAATGACCTGGAGGAGGGCGTAGAAGGGTGGGTGAGTAAATTTGTGGATGACACTAAAGTCGGTGGAGTTGTGCACAGTGCAGGAGGATGTTGCAGGTTACAGAGGGACATAGATAAGCTGCAGAGCTGGGCTGAGAAGTGGCAAATGGAGTTTAATGCAGAAAATTGTGAGGTGATTAATTTTGGAAGGAGTAACAGGAATACAGAGTACTGGGCTAATGGTAAGATTCTTGGCAGTGTGGATGAGCAGAGAGATCTCGGTGTCCATGTACATAGATCCCTGAAAGTTGCCACCCAGGTTGATAGGGTTGTTAAGAAGGCGCACGGTGTGTTAGCTTTTATTGGTAGAGGGATTGAGTTTAGGAGCCATGAGGTCATGTTGCAGCTGTACAAAACTCTGGTGCGGCCGCATTTGGAGTATTGCGTGCAATTCTGGTCGCCGCATTATAGGAAGGATGTGGAAGCATTGGAAAGGGTGCAGAGGAGATTTATCAGGATGTTGCCTGGTATGGAGGGAAGATCTTATGAGGAAAGGCTGAGGGACCTGAGGTTGTTTTCGTTAGAGAGAAGGTTAAGAGGTGACTTAATTGAGGCATACAAGATGATCAGAGGATTGGATAGGGTGGACAGTGAGAGCCTTTTTCCTCGGATGGTGATGTCTAGCACGAGGGGACATAGCTTTAAATTGAGGGGAGATAGATATAGGACAGATGTCAGAGGTAGGTTCTTTACTCCGAGAGTAGTAAGGGCGTGGAATGCCCTGCCTGCAACAGTAGTGGACTCGCCAACACTAAGGGCATTCAAATGGTCATTGGATAGCCATATGGACGATAAGGGAATAGTGTAGATGGGCTTTAGAGTGGTTTCACAGGTCGGCGCAACATTGAGGGCCGAAGGGCCTGTACTGCGCTGTAATGTTCTAATGTAGGTCCCTTATAGTCAGAAACAGGGGAATTTATAATGAGGGACAAAGAAATGGCTGAGCAAATAAATACATACTTTGGTTCTGTCTTCACAAATAAGGACTTACATAATATACCAGAAATGTGAAATGAAATGAAAAATGAAAATATTTTATTGTCACGAGTAGGCTTCAATGAAGTTACTGTGAAAAGCCCCTAGTCGCCACATTCCGGCGCCTGTTCGGGGAGGCTGGTATGGGAATTGAACCGTGCTGCTGGCCTGCCTTGGTCTGCTTTCAAAGCCAGCGATTTAGCCCAGTGTAGAATGCAGGGTTTAGTGAGAGTGAGGAACTGAAGGAGATCAGTATTAGTAGAGAAACGGTGTTGAGGAAATTGATGGGATTGAAGGCTGATAAATCCCCAGGGCCTGAGAATCTACAGCCCAGACTACTTAATGAAGTGGCTCTAGAAATAGTGGATGTATTTGTGGTCATCTTCCACGATCCTATCGACTGCGGAACAGGTCCTGCAGATTGGAGGGTGTGTAGCATAACTCCACTATTTAAAAAGGGCGGTTGAGAGAAAGCAGGGAATTATGTTCCAGTAAGCCTGATGTCAGGAGTGGGGAAAATTCTAGAATCCATTATCAAAGATTTTAAAGCAGGGCATTTAGAAAACAGTGGCAGGATCGGACTGAGTCAGCATGGATTTATGAAGGGAAAATCATGCTTTGCAAATCTACTGGAATTCTTCGGGAATATAGCTCATAATTCAGTTAATGAAGGGGAGCAAGTGGGTGTGGTTGATTTGGAACAATGCCCCACATAGGAGATTAGCGGTGTAAGAGTCCTGCCTGTTTATTCCCTTGTTTCTGTTCTTACATATTTGCCATTACATTTTCGATCCATGGGTCTGTGCTTTAAGTAAAGCAACCTGCAAGTGACCTGCACCTTTAATTAACTCAGAGGGTTTCAGCAGTGACGCCTCGATTTGATGGATTTGGCAGATGGCCAACGAATTGGCCAAAAGGGCTGTGCTCTGCCTGTTACAGGTGGCGATTGGATCTGATCTCACTGAAATGGTTCAGAAACCTTTAAAAAAAAATTGAAAGTAGCCACTTTTTTTTTTCAATTAAGCGACAACTTTGCGTGGCCAATCCACCTACCCTGCCCAACGGTAGATGGTGAAGTTTGGGTTACAGTGTAAATGAAAAGAGAGACCAGTGCGTGGGGTTCACTCCCACAACCCAAAGCTGTGCAGGTTAGGTGGATTGGCCACACTAAATTGCCCCTTAATTGGGAAAAAATAATTGGGTACTCTAAATTAAAAAAAAAAGAGAGACCAGGCTTGGGGTGGTATAACAGGACGGCTCTGGAAGTTGTTAAGCGTTTTCTTCAGGCGGATGACTTAACTCTGGTTTATCTAAAAGAGCTTCAGGAAGACAAGCTAGTCGAACTGGTAGGTGCACTAGAAATAGAGGCACCAGTTACAACTAAGAAGGTGGAGATAATTGAAGTGACTGCTCAACATTTTGAATTTGAAAGAGATGCTGGGAACACGGGGGACCCCCACGAGGTAGTGTAGCATCAGGGACAATTTCTGGGGACTTTGAGCTGGGGAGACTTTGGTTGTAGTTAGAGCATTAAAAGGAATTGAAAAGAATAGAAATGGAAATGCAACAAAAGGAAAGAGCCAAAGAAATGGAGCTGAGGCCTAAGTAAAAAGAAAAAGAAAAGATGGAAGTGAATCATAGAATTTGCAGTGCAGAAGGAGGCCATTCGGCCCATCGAGTCTGCACCGTCTCTTGGAAAGAGCACCCTACCGAAGGTCAACACCTCCACCCTATCCCCATAACCCAGTAACCCCACCCAACACTAAGGGCAATTTATCATGGCCAATCCACCTAACCTGCACATCTTTGGACTGTGGGAGGAAACTGGAGCACCCGGAGGAAACCCACGCAGACACGGGGAGAACGTGCAGACTCCGCATAGACAGTGACCCAAGCCGGAATCGAACCTGGGACCCTGGAGCTGGGAGGCAATGGTGCTGCCCACAATGCTACCGTGCTGCCCGTGTTGAGGTTAGAGACAGAGATGGAGGAAAATGAAAAAGAGAGGGAGGCTAAAACACTGAGGCACTGGAAATGAGTGGAAAGCTGCCAGAAAGTGGGGGGGAGCTTAATCCTGGAACAGAACCCAGAGGCGAGATGTGTAAATTTATCCAGGCCCTCCACAATTTGAAGAGAAAGAGGTAGAAACCTTTTGAAAATAAATTTAGAGTACCCAATCCACCTACCTGCACATCTTTGGGTTGTGGGGGTGAGACCGACGCAGACACGGGGCGAATGTGCAAACTCCACACGGACAGTGACCCAGGGCCGGGATTCAAATCTGGGTCCTCAGCGCCGCAGTCCCAGTGCTAACCGCTGCGCCGCCGTGCTGCCCTTAGAAACATTTTTTAGGGCTTTCAAGAAAATAGCAACCCAAACAAACAGAGTGGCCAAGAGAAAAGTGGACATAGGGTGGTTGGAATCTGGAACCCACTACCTGAAAGGGCGGTAGAGGCGGGAACTCTCTCAACTTTTATGAAGCATTTAGACGAGGACTTGAAATGACATGCTGGAAAATGGGATGAGAATAGTTTGGTGCTTGATGGTCGGCACGGATGCAATGGGCCGAAGGGACTCTTCCCGTGCTGTAAAATCATGACCTGGAAGCCTTGGTGTTACCGTTGTAACAAGGTGGGACATGTTCATTCAGAACGGTGGAAGTTACGAGGAAAGCTCAACGAACTTGGGGGGGGTTCATTAGGATTCTGAAAAGGGAACAAAAGTGGAGAAGACTACAGGGTAGACTGTAGCTTTAAGCGGTTTAGGAGACCAGAGGTAAACACTGCTGTGGGAGCAGCTGTGAGGAATGAGGGAGATATGCCGGGTTTTTGTCTCAGTAGTATAATCATAGAATCATCATAGAATTTACAGTGCAGAAGGAGGCCATTCAGCCCATCGAGTCTGCACTGGCCCTTGGAAAGAGCACCGTAGTTAATCCCAAGCCTCCACCCTATCCCCGTAACTCCACCTCACCTTTTTTGGACACTAAGGGCAATTTAGCATAGCCAAATCCACCTAACCTGCACATCTTTGGACTGTGGGAGGAAACCTGAGCACCCGGAGGAAACCCACGCAGACACAAGGAAAACGTGCAGACTCTGTACAGTGACCCAAGCCGGGAATCGAAACTGGGACCCTGGAGCTGTGAAGCAACTGTGCTAACCACTGTGCTACCATGCTAGTAGGGACACAGGTGCTACTCAAACTCTCTTACTGGAGAAGGAATTGGTTTTCCCTCCAGAGAGTTCAGTGTAAGATGAGGTATTAGTGAATGGGGTAAGTGGAAATTGTATCCCACTTCCATTGTGATTTAGTGTCCGTTCCAGTAGTTATCGGAGTGGTTCAGGAATTCCCAGTGGACGGAGCGGATTTCCTTTTGGGGAATGAATGAATTAAATGAATGAATGAATGAAATGAATGATTTGGCAGGAGTGAATGTTGTAGCTTCACCCATGATTAGAGTCCGAGGGAAGTCCTGCAGATAGCACATGAGATGCCAATGGCAGGGAATGTGGGAGTTAGGAAAACACATCGGGCAGTAAGCGACTGAAAGAAAGACAACGTTGAAAGACATTGATCACATATCAGATGGCAGTTGTAGAGAACCAGATTGCAAGAGTCCAGATTTAAAAGTGGTGACAGTGATGAGGAGTCAGATGATTCTTTAATTTGATTTGGGTTCTGATTACGAAGTTATGATAAATAACTGTTACAGAATAGACCTGCCACTAACTGATCTGGAACAAATGGAGAGTAATTCCTCCAAAGCTAGGAAAGGAGACAGCAAATTGGAAGAAGTGATTTAGACTTTTCTAAAATTAATTGGTTACCGTCTCTTGTGCTAAACCCATTGTTTTAACATTAGGTGCAAATGTTTCCCAGAGCATTCGTGCTTTGAAGGATAATATGCATGGTACATTGGCATCAGTTAGTCAGGTTGAGGACAGTAAGGACTGTAGAATCATACCAAGCAAACGGCTGGTTCACCCACATCCTTTTAAAAGTCCACGGTGCCTCTTCACAGGTAAAAGAGACAAACAGCAAAGGCGGTGAAGTAATTGGCAAACAATTCCTTTTTAAAATTAAGAGGAAGGTGGATGGAGAACCATGTAGTAGTTCTGCCAGCGCATCAGTTAACAGCAACCAGAAAGTTCATAGAACTTTCATCTTCATAGAACTCCAATCCTGAATGTGAAAGTAAAGAACAGTTGAAATCTGGAAAGTACAAATTGTTTCAGTCCGTATTACCAAATGGGGAGAAGGGCTGTGATTACGACAAATAAAGTCAACCAACCCTGAGCTGTTACTGAAGGTGGCCATGTGAAGGGAAGGAGAGAATGTAAAGCTGGAGGGGAGTGTTTATTGGTTAAAAATTAACCAAATATTTCTCTCAGCATTGACAACACTACTTGTAGTTTGACTGTAATAAATCCTCAAAATTTCATAGAATTTACAGTACAGAAGGAGGCCATTTGGCCCATCAGGCCTGCACCAGTTCTTGGAAAGAGCACCCCACTTAAGCTCTCACCTCCACCCTATCCCAGTAAACCCACATAACCTAAGGGCAATTTAACATGGCCAATTCACCTAACTTGCACATCTTTGGACTGTGGGAGGAAATCAGAGCACCCGGAGGAAACCCACGCAGACACAGGAGAACGTGCAGACTCCACATAGTGACCCAAGCGGGAATCGAACCTGAGACCCTGGAGCTGTGAAGCAACAGTGCTAACAATTGTGCTACTGTGCTGCCCACACATGGATATACATTTATTGGACAATCAGAAAAGACTGACTGCCTCACAGAGACAGAAAGAGTATAGACAGAATTGTAGGGAAATACCAGGGAGCACTCTGTTTGCTGCTTATGATGTAGACATATGAAACTATGAACCAATAAAGCACATTGGTCTCAACTAAAACGATGGAAACTGGCTCAGTTAGAGACTGAAATACAGTGAATGTTGGACATGTTGCAGAGACAAAACCCTGTGGTCCACAGAACATCAAGTAGACGTTGGGAGATTGATGGCCATGTTGGAGGACGAATCAGCGCTGGCCGCCCCAGACTGTTCCAGACTCTATAACTTGCGGTTATAGAGAAGTTTAAAACCCGGAACGCACGATTATCAGTTGGAGTTTATTATTACAACAATTCAATGTTAAAACTGACCATACTCCTGGAAAGGATAACGTGATTGCGGATGCTCTGTCACGGGTGCAAAGACTGCCTAGTTACCAATGTGGAAACTGGGAAGGGGACTTGTATATTGGGGATGGTTTAGATAGGCATGTGTTTGTGATTAATGTCTTGCGTACCTCATAATGAAACGTCCTTGTCCTGAACTTTCTTTTGGGGGGAGGTATGGAAGGATCCTTCCTGTTTGTTCCCTTATTTCCCCTGTCTTTTATTTTTGCCATTACATTTTTGATCGATGGATGGTTAATGGACCTGTCCCTTTAAGGCAAAGCAGGCAGCAACTAGCCTGGGCCTTTAATTCGAGTAAAGGATTTCAGCAGCAGGAAAGATCAGCGATGGTCAAATTTGCTTGCTTTGTCTAATGGCCAATGAATAGGCCAAAAGGGCTGTGCTCTGCCCAGTAACTGGTGGTGATGGGACCTGATCCCACTGAAATAGTTCAGAGACCTGGGGAGCTGTTCAGTTCTGCTTCGGTAGCGAAGAGAGAAAACCTCTTTTTTTCGCCCTGTTTTCCAGAAAGAAGCTGCGAATTCTCACCGAATGGCCACTGTGAGAAGCTGATGAGGCTTTGCAGAAAAGCCTGATGCAAGCTGGGACAAGAACCTGACAAGTCTCTCTGCAGAAGTCTGATGTGAAGCCAGGAGCCTCTCCTGGGAAAGCTGTAAGATATTGCTAACTGCAAGGAAATTCATTACATGCTGTAAACCAGACTTTAACCAACACTCACACCGTTAAGAAATTGCACTGAAGGACTCATCAGCTGAAGGACTCTTACCTTTTGACCTTCCTTATTTTTTTAATCCCTTTCCACCCCTCTGTTTTTGTCTGTCTTGTACGTGGTTAGAGAGTGGGACAGTTAAATGGGGAGTCAGGTATTGGCTTGAGATTAAGCAGCTATGTTTACTGCATATTTCATATTTGTTCTTGTTATAAATTTACAAACCTGGTGATTGTAAATATTGGGCAGCCAGGGGCCAAAGCTTTTGGGAATTTTTATAAGAATTAATGGTGAATTCACTTGTGACTCTGGGACGAGTGGGGCTGGAATTGACGGCGCGTGTCTATTGCATGTAAAATTAAATTTGATGAGTTATGGGGTGGTGTGTTAAGGTGGTTAGAAAACGGGTGGCAGGGTGATTAGCACTGCTGCCTCACGGTGACGAGGAACAGGGTTCGATCCCGGCCCCGGGTCATTGTCCGTGTGGAGTTTGCACATTCTCCCCATGTCTGCGTGGGTCTCACCCCAAGCCAAAGATGTGCAGGGTAGGTGGATTGGCCTCGCTAAATTGCCCCTTAATTGAAAAAAAAAAGATGGATAGAAAACTAGTTTGCAGACAGGAAATAAAGATTAGAGATTTACAAGGCTTTTTCCCAGCAGTGACTAGTGGGGTATCGCAGGGATCGGTGCTGGGACCCCAGCAGTGACTAGTGGGGTACCGCAGGGATCGGTGCTGGGACCCCAGCAGTGACTAGTGGGGTACCGCAGGGATCGGTGCTGGGACCCCAGCAGTGACTAGTGGGGTACCGCAGGGATCGGTGCTGGGACCCCAGCAGTGACTAGTGGGGTACCGCAGGGATCGGTGCTGGGACCCCAGCAGTGACTAGTGGGGTACCACAGTGATCGGTGCTGGGACCCCAGCAGTGACTAGTGGGGTACCGCAGGGATCGGTGCTGGGACCCCAGCAGTGACTAGTGGGGTACCACAGGGATCGGTGCTGGGACCCCAGCAGTGACTAGTGGGGTATCGCAGGGGTCGGTGCTGGGACCCCAGCAGTGACTAGTGGGGTACCGCAGGGATCGGTGCTGGGACCCCAGCAGTGACTAGTGGGGTACCGCAGGGATTGGTGCTGGGTCCCCAGCAGTGACTAGTGGGGTACCGCAGGGGTCGGTGCTGGGACCCCAGCTATTGACAATATATATCAATGATTCAGATAAGGGAACAAAAGGTAATATCCCCAAATTTGTAGATGACACAAAGTTGGGTGGGAGGGTGAGCTGTGAGGAGGATGCAGAGATCCTTCAGTGTGATTTGGACAAGTTGAGTGAGTGGGTAAATTAACGGCAGATACAGTATAATGTGGACAAATGTGAAGTTATCCACTTTGGGAGCAAAAACAAGGCAGGTTATCATCTGAATGGCCATAAATTAGGTGAGGGGAACGTTCAACGAGACCTGGGTGTCCTCGTGCACCAGTCGCTGAAGGTAAGCATGCAGGTGCAGCAGGCGGTAAAGAAGGCTAATGGTATGTTGGCCTTCATTGCGAGAGGTTTAGAGTATAGAAGCAGGGATGTGTTGCTGCAATTGTACAGGGCCTTGGTGAGGCCACACCTGGAGTATTGTGCGCAGTTTTGGTCTCCTTCTCTGAGGAAGGATGTTCTTGCTCTCGAGGGAGAGCAGCGAAGGTTTACCAGACTGATTCCAGGGATGGCGGGACTGCCATATGAGGAGAGATTGACTGGGTTGGGATTGTTCTCGCTGGAGTTCAGAAGAATGAGGGGGGATCTCACAGAGACTTATAAAATTCCAACAGGACTAGACAGGGTAGATGCAGGAAGGATGTTCCCGATGGTGGGTGTGTCCCGAACCTCACAGTCTGAGGATACGGGATAGACCATTCAGGACAAAATAAGAAATCTCTTCACCCAGAGAGTGGTGAGCCTGTGGGCTTTGTTATTACAGGAAGTAGAGGCCAAGACATTGTATGTTTTCCAGAAGCAGCTGGATATAGCACATGGGGAAAAGGGATCAAAGGCTATGGGGGTCTAGCGGGATTAGGCTATTGAGTTGGATGATCAGCCATGATCATAATGAATGGCGGAGCGGGCTCGAAGGGCCTCTTCCTATTTTCTTATTTCTATGTGGGTGTTGCTGCCCATTCTCCATTGCCCTTTAGCGGTGGTGGTGAGATGGTGGTGATGGTGAGATGGATGGTGGTGAGATGGTGGTGATGGTGAGATGGATGGTGGTGAGATGGTGGTGATGGTGAGATGGATGGTGGTGAGATGGTGGTGATGGTGAGATGGATGGTGGTTAGATGGTGGTGATGGTGTGAAGAATGGTGGTGAGATGGTGGTGATGGTGAGGTGGATGGTGGTGAGATGGTGGTGATGGTGAGGTGGATGGTGGTGAGATGGTGGTGATGGTGATGGTGAGATGGATGGTGGTGAGATGGTGGTGATGGTGTGAAGAATGGTGGTGAGATGGTGGTGATGGTGAGGTGGATGGTGGTGAGATGGTGGTGAGATGGTGAGGTGGATGGTGGTGAGATGGTGGTGATGCTGAGGTGGATGGTGGTGAGATGGTGGTGATGGTGAGATGGATGGTGGTGAGATGGTGGTGATGGTGTGAAGAATGGTGGTGAGATGGTGAGAAATCTGTACCCTGGTGTTTTACAGTAACAGATGTACAAACACACAAAATTCAAAATCCATTCTAAATGTGCAGCTTTTCATTAATGATACATTGTTTTGTTTCTACTACAAATGATTTTTATACAGAAGTCACCCACGGTGAACACCTACAATTCAAATATACAGGATAGCATTTCAATTAGAAATCGAATGGCACTGACATTGGCTTGTGTGAATACAAAATGCAATAACCTGTTGGGGTTGTGAGGATGTGGAGTGGACGAGATGGGGAAGGCAGCACAGTAAAATCAAACTGGAGCGATTATAGAGCCCTCGGGAGGAACTCAAACACAGCAGCTGACAGTACACTGACCGTCACACAGACAGTACACTGACCGTCACACAGACAGTATACTGACCGTCACACACAGTACACTGACCGTCACACAGACAGTACACTGACCGTCACACAGACAGTATACTGACCGTCACACACAGTACACTGACCGTCACACAGACAGTATACTGACCGTCACACAGACAGTACACTGACCGTCACACAGACAGTATACTGACCGTCACACAGACAGTACACTGACCGTCACACAGACAGTATACTGACCGTCACACACAGTACACTGACCGTCACACAGACAGTACACTGACCGTCACACAGACAGTATACTGACCGTCACACACAGTACACTGACCGTCACACAGACAGTATACTGACCGTCACACACAGTACACTGACCGTCACACAGACAGTATACTGACCGTCACACAGACAGTATACTGACCATCACACAGACAGCGTACTGACCGACACAGACAGTATACTGACCGTCACACACAGTACACTGACCGTCACACAGACAGTATGCCGACCGTCACACAGACAGCGTACTGACCGTCACACAGACAGCGTACTGACCGTCACACACAGTACACTGACCGTCACACAGACAGCATACTGACCGTCACACACAGTACACTGACCGTCACACAGACAGTATACTGACCGTCACACAGACAGCGTACTGACCGTCACACAGACAGTATACTGACCGTCACACAGACAGTATACTGACCGTCACACACAGTATACTGACCGTCACACAGACAGCGTACTGACCGTCACACACAGTACACTGACCGTCACACAGACAGTATACTGACCGTCACACACAGTACACTGACCGTCACACAGACAGTATACTGACCGTCACACAGACAGTATACTGACCGTCACACAGACAGCGTACTGACCGTCACACAGACAGTATACTGACCGTCACACAGACAGTATACTGACCGTCACACAGACAGTATACAGACCGTCACACAGACAGTATACTGACCGTCACACAGACAGTACACTGACCGTCACACAGACAGCATACGGACCGTCACACAGACAGCATACTGACCGTCACACAGACAGCGTACTGACCGTCACACAGACAGTGTACTGACCGTCACACAGACAGTATACTGACCGTCACACAGACAGCATACTGACCGTCACACACAGTATACTGACCGTCACACAGACAGTATACTGACCGTCACACACACAGTACACTGACCATCACACAGACAGCGTACTGACCGTCACACAGACAGTAT
This sequence comes from Scyliorhinus torazame, assembly GCF_047496885.1. Lineage (NCBI taxonomy): Eukaryota > Metazoa > Chordata > Chondrichthyes > Carcharhiniformes > Scyliorhinidae > Scyliorhinus > Scyliorhinus torazame. The sequence continues at coordinate 251,750,621 of NC_092717.1, forward strand.
ACTGACCGTCACACAGACAGTATACTGATCGTCACACAGACAGTATACTGACCATCACACAGACAGCGTACTGACCGTCACACAGACAGTATACTGACCGTCACACAGACAGTATACTGACCGTCTCACAGACAGTATACTGACCGTCACACAGACAGCATACTGACCGTCACACACACAGTACACTGACCGTCACACAGACAGTATACTGACCGTCACACACACAGTACACTGACCATCACACAGACAGCGTACTGACCGTCACACAGACAGTATACTGACCGTCACACACACAGTACACTGACCGTCACACAGACAGTATACTGACCGTCACACACAGTACACTGACCGTCACACAGACAGTACACTGACCGTCACACAGACAGTATACTGACCGTCACACACAGTACACTGACCGTCACACAGACAGTATACTGACCGTCACACACAGTACACTGACCGTCACACAGACAGTATACTGACCGTCACACAGACAGTATACTGACCATCACACAGACAGCGTACTGACCGACACAGACAGTATACTGACCGTCACACACAGTACACTGACCGTCACACAGACAGTATGCCGACCGTCACACAGACAGCGTACTGACCGTCACACAGACAGCGTACTGACCGTCACACACAGTACACTGACCGTCACACAGACAGCATACTGACCGTCACACACAGTACACTGACCGTCACACAGACAGTATACTGACCGTCACACAGACAGCGTACTGACCGTCACACAGACAGTATACTGACCGTCACACAGACAGTATACTGACCGTCACACACAGTATACTGACCGTCACACAGACAGCGTACTGACCGTCACACACAGTACACTGACCGTCACACAGACAGTATACTGACCGTCACACACAGTACACTGACCGTCACACAGACAGTATACTGACCGTCACACAGACAGTATACTGACCGTCACACAGACAGCGTACTGACCGTCACACAGACAGTATACTGACCGTCACACAGACAGTATACTGACCGTCACACAGACAGTATACAGACCGTCACACAGACAGTATACTGACCGTCACACAGACAGTACACTGACCGTCACACAGACAGCATACGGACCGTCACACAGACAGCATACTGACCGTCACACAGACAGCGTACTGACCGTCACACAGACAGTGTACTGACCGTCACACAGACAGTATACTGACCGTCACACAGACAGCATACTGACCGTCACACACAGTATACTGACCGTCACACAGACAGTATACTGACCGTCACACACACAGTACACTGACCATCACACAGACAGCGTACTGACCGTCACACAGACAGTATACTGACCGTCACACAGACAGTATACTGATCGTCACACAGACAGTATACTGACCATCACACAGACAGCGTACTGACCGTCACACAGACAGTATACTGACCGTCACACAGACAGTATACTGACCGTCTCACAGACAGTATACTGACCGTCACACAGACAGCATACTGACCGTCACACACACAGTACACTGACCGTCACACAGACAGTATACTGACCGTCACACACACAGTACACTGACCATCACACAGACAGCGTACTGACCGTCACACAGACAGTATACTGACCGTCACACACACAGTACACTGACCGTCACACAGACAGTACACTGACCATCACACAGACAGCATACTGACCGACACACAGACAGCATACTGACCGTCACACAGACAGTATACTGATCGTCACACAGACAGTATACTGACCGTCACACAGACAGTATACTGACCGTCTCACAGACAGTATACTGACCGTCACACAGACAGTATACTGACCGTCTCACAGACAGTATACTGACCGTCACACAGACAGTATACAGACCGTCACACAGACAGTACACTGACCGTCACACAGACAGTACACTGACCGTCACACAGACAGCATACTGACCGACACACAGCATACTGACCGTCACACAGACAGCATACTGACCGTCACACACAGTATACTGACCATCACACATACAGTACACTGACCGTCACACAGACAGTACACTGACCGTCACACAGACAGCATACTGACCGACACACAGACAGTATACTGACCGTCACACAGACAGCGTACTGACCGACACACAGACTGTACACTGACCGTCACACAGACAGCTTACTGACCGACACACAGACAGCTTACTGACCGACACACAGACAGTACACTGACCATCACACAGACAGCGTACTGACCGTCACACAGACAGTATACTGACCGTCACACAGACAGTATACTGACCGTCACACAGACAGTATACTGACCGTCACACAGACAGTATACTGACCGTCTCACAGACAGTATACTGACCGTCACACAGACAGTATACAGACCGTCACACAGACAGCATACTGACCGACACACAGCATACTGACCGTCACACAGACAGTATACTGACCGTCACACAGACAGTGTACTGACCGTCACACAGACAGCGTACTGACCGACACACAGACAGTACACTGACCATCACACAGACAGCATACTGACCGACACACAGACAGTACACTGACCATCACACAGACAGTATACTGACCGTCACACAGACAGCGTACTGACCGACACACAGACAGTACACTGACCATCACACAGACAGCATACTGACCGACACACAGACAGTACACTGACCATCACACAGACAGTATACTGACCGTCACACAGACAGCGTACTGACCGTCACACAGACAGTATACTGACCGTCACACAGACAGCGTACTGACCGACACACAGACAGTACACTGACCATCACACAGACAGTATACTGACCGTCACACAGACAGCGTACTGACCGTCACACAGACAGTATACTGACCGTCACACAGACAGCGTACTGACCGTCACACAGACAGTATACTGACAGTACGCTGTCTGTGTGACGGTCAGTATACTGTCTGTGTGACGGTCAGTACGCTGTCTGTGTGACGGTCAGTGTTCTGTCACTCTTTTACCTCATTGAGGTAAAAGAGGGCAAAGTATGAGGCCACATATAGGATTTGCACATGAATTCGTCCAAATCGACAGCTGGATTTCTGCTTCGTTTCAAATATAAATTACTGACAGATCATGGACTGTTTTTGGTTCCAAATCGGTTGGATTTTTTGCATTTATTGTGCGGCAGAGGGTCAGGTTTGTGCAGTGACATCACTTTGCTCAGTATGTAACACACCTTTGGGACTAAATAATCAATCAGGACATCCCGAATCTTCAGCAGCCCAGCAAACGTTTCCTCTTCATTAACTTCAGTCATTATGCAAATCAAATTGATTTTTGTCGAGAACTGGAGCAACGGACGTGAATTGTTTCTGCAGCAATGAGGGATGTTTGTGTGGGAGATTTGAAAAATACTCATTTCTGGCAGCTCCTTCGACAGGTACAGCATGGGGTTAGATACAGAGTAAAGCTCCCTCTACACCGTCCCCAACAAACACTCCCAGGACAGGTACAGCACGGGGTTAGATACAGAGTAAAGCTCCCTCCACACTGTCCCCATCAAACACTCCCAGGACAGGTACAGCACGGGGTTAGATACAGAGTAAAGCTCCCTCTACACTGTCCCCATCAAACACTCCCGGGACAGGGACAGCACGGGGTTAGATACAGAGTAAAGCTCCCTCTGCACTGTCCCCATCAAACACTCCCAGGACAGGTACAGCATGGGGTTAGATACAGAGTAAGGCTCCCTCTACACTGCCCCCATCAAACACTCCCAGGACAGGGTCAGCACGGGGTTAGATACAGAGTAAAGCTCCCTCTACACTGTCCCCATCAAACACTCCCAGGACAGGGACAGCACGGGGTTAGAGACAGAGTAAAGCTCCCTCTACACCGTCCCCAACAAACACACCCAGGACAGGTACAGCACGGGGTTAGATACAGAGTAAAGCTCCCTCTATACTGTCCCCATCAAACACTCCCAGGACAGATAAATCACGGGGTTAGATACAGAGTAAAGCTACCTCTACACTGTCCCCATCAAACACTCCCAGGACAGGTACAGCACGGGTTAGAGACAGAGTAAAGCTCCCTCCACACTGTCCCCATCAAACACTCCCAGGACAGGTACAGCACGGGGTTAGATACAGAGTAAAGCTCCCTCTACACTGTCCCCATCAAACACTCCCAGGACAGGTACAGCACGGGGTTAGATACAGAGTAAAGCTCCCTCTACACTGTCCCCATCAAACACTCCCAGGACAGGTACAGCACGGGGTTAGATACAGAGTAAAGCTCCCTCTACACTGTCCCCATCAAACACTCCCAGGACAGATAAAGCACGGGGTTAGATACAGAGTAAAGCTACCTCTACACTGTCCCCATCAAACACTCCCAGGACAGGTACAGCACGGGTTAGAGACAGAGTAAAGCTCCCTCCACACTGTCCCCATCAAACACTCCCAGGACAGGTACAGCACGGGGTTAGATACAGAGTAAAGCTCCCTCTACACTGTCCCCATCAAACACTCCCAGGACAGGTACAGCACGGGGTTAGATACAGAGTAAAGCTCCCTCTACACCGTCCCCATCAAACACTCCCAGGACAGGTACAGCACGGGGTTAGATACAGAGTAAAGCTCCCTCTACACTGTCCCCATCAAACACTCCCGGGACAGGGACAGCACGGGGTTAGATACAGAGTAAAGCTCCCTCTGCACTGTCCCCATCAAACACTCCCAGGACAGGTACAGCATGGGGTTAGATACAGAGTAAGGCTCCCTCTACACTGCCCCCATCAAACACTCCCAGGACAGGGTCAGCACGGGGTTAGATACAGAGTAAAGCTCCCTCTACACTGTCCCCATCAAACACTCCCAGGACAGGGACAGCACGGGGTTAGAGACAGAGTAAAGCTCCCTCTACACCGTCCCCAACAAACACACCCAGGACAGGTACAGCACGGGGTTAGATACAGAGTAAAGCTCCCTCTATACTGTCCCCATCAAACACTCCCAGGACAGATAAATCACGGGGTTAGATACAGAGTAAAGCTACCTCTACACTGTCCCCATCAAACACTCCCAGGACAGGTACAGCACGGGTTAGAGACAGAGTAAAGCTCCCTCCACACTGTCCCCATCAAACACTCCCAGGACAGGTACAGCACGGGGTTAGATACAGAGTAAAGCTCCCTCTACACTGTCCCCATCAAACACTCCCAGGACAGGTACAGCATGGGGTTAGATACAGAGTAAAGCTCCCTCTACACTGTCCCCATCAAACACTCCCAGGACAGGTACAGCACGGGGTTAGATACAGAGTAAAGCTCCCTCTACACTGTCCCCATCAAACACTCCCAGGACAGATAAAGCACGGGGTTAGATACAGAGTAAAGCTACCTCTACACTGTCCCCATCAAACACTCCCAGGACAGGTACAGCACGGGTTAGAGACAGAGTAAAGCTCCCTCCACACTGTCCCCATCAAACACTCCCAGGACAGGTACAGCACGGGGTTAGATACAGAGTAAAGCTCCCTCTACACTGTCCCCATCAAACACTCCCAGGACAGGTACAGCACGGGGTTAGATACAGAGTAAAGCTCCCTCTACACTGTCCCCATCAAACACTCCCAGGACAGGTACAGCACGGGGTTAGATACAGAGTAAAGCTCCCTCTACACTGTCCCCGTCAAACACTCCCAGGACAGGTACAGCATGGGGTTAGATATAGAGTAATGCTCCCTCTACACTGTCCCCATCAAACACTCCCAGGACAGGTACAGCACGGCGTTAGATACAGAGTAAAGCTCCCTCTGCACTGTCCCCATCAAACACTCCGAGGACAGTTACAGCACGGAGTTAGATACAGAGTAAAGCTCCCTCTGCACTGTCCCCATCAAACACTCCCAGGACAGGTACAGCACGGAGTTAGATACAGAGTAAAGCTCCCTCTACACTGTCCCCATCAAACACTCCCAGGACAGGTTCAGCACGGGGTTAGAGACAGAGTAAAGCTCCCTCTACACCGTCCGCAACAAACACACCCAGGACAGGTACAGCACGGGGTTAGATACAGAGTAAAGCTCCCTCTATACTGTCCCCATCAAACACTCCCAGGACAGATAAAGCACGGGGTTAGATACAGAGTAAAGCTACCTCTACACTGTCCCCATCAAACACTCCCAGGACAGGTACAGCATGGGTTAGAGACAGAGTAAAGCTCCCTCCACACTGTCCCCATCAAACACTCCCAGGACAGGTACAGCACGGGGTTAGATACAGAGTAAAGCTCCCTCTACACTGTCCCCATCAAACACTCCCAGGTCAGGTACAGCACGGGGTTAGATACAGAGTAAAGCTCCCTCTACACTGTCCCCATCAAACACTCCCAGGACAGGGACAGCACGGGGTTAGATACAGAGTAAAGCTCCCTCTACACTGTCCCCATCAAACACTCCCAGGACAGATAAAGCACGGGGTTAGATACAGAGTAAAGCTACCTCTACACTGTCCCCATCAAACACTCCCAGGACAGGTACAGCACGGGGTTAGAGACAGAGTAAAGCTCCCTCTACACCGTCCCCAACAAACACACCCAGGACAGGTACAGCACGGGGTTAGATACAGAGTAAAGCTCCCTCTATACTGTCCCCATCAAACACTCCCAGGACAGATAAAGCACGGGGTTAGATACAGAGTAAAGCTACCTCTACACTGTCCCCATCAAACACTCCCAGGACAGATAAAGCACGGGGTTAGATACAGAGTAAAGCTACCTCTACACTGTCCCCATCAAACACTCCCAGGACAGGTACAGCACGGGTTAGAGACAGAGTAAAGCTCCCTCCACACTGTCCCCATCAAACACTCCCAGGACAGGTACAGCACGGGGTTAGATACAGAGTAAAGCTCCCTCTACACTGTCCCCATCAAACACTCCCAGGACAGGTACAGCACGGGGTTAGATACAGAGTAAAGCTCCCTCTACACTGTCCCCATCAAACACTCCCAGGACAGGTACAGCACGGGGTTACATACAGAGTAAAGCTCCCTCTACACTGTCCCCATCAAACACTCCCAGGACAGATAAAGCACGGGGTTAGATACAGAGTAAAGCTACCTCTACACTGTCCCCATCAAACACTCCCAGGACAGGTACAGCACGGGTTAGAGACAGAGTAAAGCTCCCTCCACACTGTCCCCATCAAACACTCCCAGGACAGGTACAGCACTGGGTTAGGTACAGAGTAAAGCTCCCTCTACACTGTCCCCATCAAACACTGCCAGGACAGGTACAGCACGGGGTTAGATAGAGAGTAAAGCTCCCTCTACACTGTCCCCATCAAACACTGCCAGGACAGGTACAGCACGGGGTTAGATAGAGAGTAAAGCTCCCTCTACACTGTCCCCATCAAACACTCCCAGGACAGGTACAGCACGGGGTTAGATACAGAGTAAAGCTCCCTCTACACTGCTTCAATCAAAAATTCCCAGGACAGGTACAGCACCGGGTTAGATACAGAGTAAAGCTCCCTCTGCACTGTCCCCATCAAACACTCCCAGGACAGGTACAGCACGGAGTTAGATACAGAGTAAAGCTCCCTCTACACTGTCCCCATCAAACACTCCCAGGACAGGTACAGCACGGGGTTAGAGACAGAGTAAAGCTCCCTCTACACCGTCCCCAACAAACACACCCAGGACAGGTACAGCACGGGGTTAGATACAGAGTAAAGCTCCCTCTATACTGTCCCCATCAAACACTCCCAGGACAGATAAAGCACGGGGTTAGATACAGAGTAAAGCTACCTCTACACTGTCCCCATCAAACACTCCCAGGACAGGTACAGCACGGGTTAGAGACAGAGTAAAGCTCCCTCCACACTGTCCCCATCAAACACTCCCAGGACAGGTACAGCACGGGGTTAGATACAGAGTAAAGCTCCCTCTACACTGTCCCCATCAAACACTCCCAGGACAGGTACAGCACGGTGTTAGATACAGAGTAAAGCTCCCTCTACACTGTCCCCATCAAACACTCCCAGGACAGATAAAGCACGGGGTTAGATACAGAGTAAAGCTACCTCTACACTGTCCCCATCAAACACTCCCAGGACAGGTACAGCACGGGTTAGAGACAGAGTAAAGCTCCCTCCACACTGTCCCCATCAAACACTCCCAGGACAGGTACAGCACGGGGTTAGATACAGAGTAAAGCTCCCTCTACACTGTCCCCATCAAACACTCCCAGGACAGGTACAGCACGGGGTTAGATGCAGAGTAAAGCTCCCTCTACACTGTCCCCATCAAACACTCCCAGGACAGGTACAGCACGGGGTTAGATACAGAGTAAAGCTCCCTCTACACTGTCCCCGTCAAACACTCCCAGGACAGGTACAGCATGGGGTTGATTACAGAGTAATGCTCCCTCTACACTGTCCCCATCAAACACTCCCAGGACAGGTACAGCACGGCGTTAGATACAGAGTAAAGCTCCCTCTGCACTGTCCCCATCAAACACTCCCAGGACAGTTACAGCACGGAGTTAGATACAGAGTAAAGCTCCCTCTGCACTGTCCCCATCAAACACTCCCAGGACAGGTACAGCACGGAGTTAGATACAGAGTAAAGCTCCCTCTACACTGTCCCCATCAAACACTCCCAGGACAGGTACAGCACGGGGTTAGAGACAGAGTAAAGCTCCCTCTACACTGTCCCCATCAAACACTCCCAGGACAGGTCCAGCACGGGGTTAGATACAGAGTAAAGGTCCCTCTACACTGTCCCCATCAAACACAGCCAGGACAGGTACAGCTCGGGGTTAGATACAGAGTAAAGCTCCCTCTACACTGTCCCCATCAAACACTCCCAGGACAGGTACAGCACGGGGTTAGATACAGAGTAAAGCTCCCTCTACACTGTCCCCATCAACCACTCCCAGGACAGGTACGGCACGGCGTTAGAGACAGAGTAAAGCTCCCTCTACACTGTCCCCATCAAACACTCCCAGGACAGGTACAGCACGGGGTTAGATACAGAGTAAAGCTCCCTCTGCACTGTCCCCATCAAACACTCCCAGGACAGGTACAGCACGGGGTTAGATACAGAGTAAAGCTCCCTCTACACTGTCCCCATCAAACACTCCCAGATCAGGTCCAGCACGGGGTTAGATACAGAGTAAAGCTCACTCTACACTGTCCCCATCAAACACTCCCAGGACAGGTACAGCACTGGGTTAGGTACAGAGTAAAGCTCCCTCTACACTGTCCCCATCAAACACTGCCAGGACAGGTACAGCACTGGGTTAGGTACAGAGTAAAGCTCCCTCTACACTGTCCCCATCAAACACTGCCAGGACAGGTACAGCACGGGGTTAGATAGAGAGTAAAGCTCCCTCTACACTGTCCCCATCAAACACTCCCAGGACAGATAAAGCACGGGGTTAGATACAGAGTAAAGCTACCTCTACACTGTCCCCATCAAACACTCCCAGGACAGGTACAGCACGGGTTAGAGACAGAGTAAAGCTCCCTCCACACTGTCCCCATCAAACACTCCCAGGACAGGTACAGCACGGGGTTAGATACAGAGTAAAGCTCCCTCTACACTGTCCCCATCAAACACTCCCAGGACAGGTACAGCACGGGGTTAGATACAGAGTAAAGCTCCCTCTACACTGTCCCCATCAAACACTCCCAGGACAGGTACAGCACGGGGTTAGATACAGAGTAAAGCTCCCTCTACACTGTCCCCATCAAACACTCCCAGGACAGATAAAGCACGGGGTTAGATACAGAGTAAAGCTACCTCTACACTGTCCCCATCAAACACTCCCAGGACAGGTACAGCACGGGTTAGAGACAGAGTAAAGCTCCCTCCACACTGTCCCCATCAAACACTCCCAGGACAGGTACAGCACGGGGTTAGATAAAGAGTAAAGCTCCCTCTACACTGTCCCCATCAAACACTCCCAGGACAGGTACAGCACGGGGTTAGATACAGAGTAAAGCTCCCTCTACACTGTCCCCATCAAACACTCCCAGGACAGGTACAGCACGGGGTTAGATACAGAGTAAAGCTCCCTCTACACTGTCCCCGTCAAACACTCCCAGGACAGGTACAGCATGGGGTTAGATACAGAGTAATGCTCCCTCTACACTGTCCCCATCAAACACTCCCAGGACAGGTACAGCACGGCGTTAGATACAGAGTAAAGCTCCCTCTGCACTGTCCCCATCAAACACTCCCAGGACAGTTACAGCACGGAGTTAGATACAGAGTAAAGCTCCCTCTGCACTGTCCCCATCAAACACTCCCAGGACAGGTACAGCACGGAGTTAGATACAGAGTAAAGCTCCCTCTACACTGTCCCCATCAAACACTCCCAGGACAGGTACAGCACGGGGTTAGAGACAGAGTAAAGCTCCCTCTCCACCGTCCCCAACAAACACACCCAGGACAGGTACAGCACGGGGTTAGATACAGAGTAAAGCTCCCTCTATACTGTCCCCATCAAACACTCCCAGGACAGATAAAGCACGGGGTTAGATACAGAGTAAAGCTACCTCTACACTGTCCCCATCAAACACTCCCAGGACAGGTACAGCACGGGTTAGAGACAGAGTAAAGCTCCCTCCACACTGTCCCCATCAAACACTCCCAGGACAGGTACAGCACGGGGTTAGATACAGAGTAAAGCTCCCTCTACACTGTCCCCATCAAACACTCCCAGGACAGGTACAGCACGGGGTTAGATACAGAGTAAAGCTCCCTCTACACTGTCGCCATCAAACACTCCCAGGGCAGGTACAGCACGGGGTTAGATACAGAGTAAAGCTCCCTCTACACTGTCCCCATCAAACACTCCCAGGACAGATAAAGCACGGGGTTAGATACAGAGTAAAGCTACCTCTACACTGTCCCCATCAAACACTCCCAGGACAGGTACAGCACGGGTTAGAGACAGAGTAAAGCTCCCTCCACACTGTCCCCATCAAACACTCCCAGGACAGGTACAGCACTGGGTTAGGTACAGAGTAAAGCTCCCTCTACACTGTCCCCATCAAACACTGCCAGGACAGGTACAGCACTGGGTTAGGTACAGAGTAAAGCTCCCTCTACTGTCCCCATCAAACACTGCCAGGACAGGTACAGCACGGGGTTAGATAGAGAGTAAAGCTCCCTCTACACTGTCCCCATCAAACACTCCCAGGACAGGTACAGCACGGGGTTAGATACAGAGTAAAGCTCCCTCTACACTGCTTCAATCAAAAATTCCCAGGACAGGTACAGCACGGGGTTAGATACAGAGTAAAGCTCCCTCTACACTGTCCCCATCAAACACTCCAAGGACAGGTACGGCACGGGGTTAGAGACAGAGTAAAGCTCCCTCTACACTGTCCCCATCAAACACTCCCAGGACAGGGACAGCACGGGGATAGATACAGAGTAAAGGTCCCTCTACACTGTCGCCATCAAACACTCCCAGGGCAGGTACAGCACCGGGTGAGATACAGAGTAAAGCTCGCTCTACACTGTCCCCATCAAACATTCCCAGGACAGGTACAGCATGGGGTTAGATACAGAGTAAAGCTCCCTCTACACTGTCCCCATCAAACTCTCCCAGGACAGATACAGCACGGGGTTAGAGACAGAGTAAAGCTCCCTCTACACTGTCCCCATCAAACTCTCCCAGGACAGATACAGCACGGGGTTAGATACAGAGTAAAGCTCCCTCTACACTGTCCCCATCAAACACTCCCAGGACAGGTATGGCACAGTGTTAGATACAGGGTACAGCTCCCTCTACACTGTCCCCATCAAACACTTCCAGGACAGGTACAGCACGGGGTTAGATACAGAGTAAAGCTCCCTCTACACTGTCCCCATCAAACACTCCCAGGACAGGTACGGCACGGTGTTAGATACAGAGTAAAGCTCCCTCTACACTGTCCCCATCAAACACTCCCAGGACAGGTACGGCACGGTGTTAGATACAGGGTACAGCTCCCTCTACACTGTCCCCATCAAACACTCCCAGGACAGGTACAGCACGGGGTTGGATCCAGAGTAAAGCTCCCTCTACACTGTCCCCATCAAACACTCCCAGCACAGGTACAGCACGGGGTTAGATACAGAGTAAAGCTCCCTCCACGCTGTCCCCATCAAACGCTCCCAGGACAGGTACAGCACGGGGTTAGATACAGAGTAAAGCTCCCTCTACACTGTCCCCATCCAACACTCTCAGGACAGGTACAGCACGGGGTAGGATACAGAGTAAAGCTCCCTCTACACTGTCCCCCTCAAACACTCCCAGGACAGGTACAGCACGGGGTTAGATACAGAGTAAAGCTCCCTCTACACTATCCCCATCAAACACTCCCAGGACAAGTACAGCATGGGGTTAGATACCGAGTAAAGCTCCCTCTACACTGTCCCCATCAAACACTCCCAGGACAGGTACAGCACGGGGTTAGATACAGAGTAAAGCTCCCTCTACACTGTCCCCATCAAACACTCCCAGGATAGGTACAGCATGGGGTTTGATACAGAGTAAAGCTCCCTCTACACTGTCCCCATCAAACACTCCCAGGATAGGTACAGCATGGGGTTTGATACAGAGTAAAGCTCCCTCTACACTGTCCCCATCAAACTCTCCCAGGACAGATACAGCACGGGGTTAGATACAGAGTAAAGCTCCCTCTACACTGTCCCCATCAAACACCCCCAGGACAGGTATGGCACAGTGTTAGATACAGGGTACAGCTCCCTCTACACTGTCCCCATCAAACACTCCCAGGACAGGTACAGCACGGGGTTAGATACAGAGTAAAGCTCCCTCTACACTGTCCCCATCAAACACTCCCAGGACAGGTACGGCACGGTGTTAGATACAGAGTAAAGCTCCCTCTACACTGTCCCCATCAAACACTCCCAGGACAGGTACGGCACGGTGTTAGATACAGGGTACAGCTCCCTCTACACTGTCCCCATCAAACACTCCCAGGACAGGTACAGCACGGGGTTGGATACAGAGTAAAGCTCCCTCTACACTGTCCCCATCAAACACTCCCAGCACAGGTACAGCACGGGGTTAGATACAGAGTAAAGCTCCCTCCACGCTGTCCCCATCAAACGCTCCCAGGACAGGTACAGCACGGGGTTAGATACAGAGTAAAGCTCCCTCTACACTGTCCCCATCCAACACTCCCAGGACAGGTACAGCACGGGGTTAGATACAGAGTAAAGCTCCCTCTACACTGTCCCCCTCAAACACTCCCAGGACAGGTACAGCACGGGGTTAGATACAGAGTAAAGCTCCCTCTACACTGTCCCCATCAAACACTCCCAGGACAGGTACAGCATGGGGTTAGATACAGAGTAAAGCTCCCTCTACACTGTCCCCATCAAACACTCCCAGGACAGGTACAGCACGGGGTTAGATACAGAGTAAAGCTCCCTCTACACTGTCCCCATCAAACACTCCCAGGATAGGTACAGCATGGGGTTTGATACAGAGTAAAGCTCCCTCTACACTGTCCCCATCAAACACTCCCAGGATAGGTACAGCATGGGGTTTGATACAGACTAAAGCTCCCTCTACACTGTCCCCATCAAACACTCCCAGGACAGGTACAGCATGGGGTTAGATACAGAGTAAAGCTCCCTCTACACTGTCCCCATCAAACACTCCCAGGACAGGTACACACGGGGTTAGATACAGAGTAAAGCTCCCTCTACACTGACCCATCAAACACTCCCAGGACGGTTACAGCACGGGGTTAGATACAGAGTAAAGCTCCCTCTACATTGTCCCCATCAAACACTCCCAGGACAGGTACACACGGGGTTAGATACAGAGTAAAGCTCCCTCTACACTGTCCCCCTCAAACACTCCCAGGACAGGTACAGCACGGGGTTAGATACAGAGTAAAGCTCCCTCTGATTTACCATTAAGATGTTAAATGGTGTCACTCTGTGACTCAAACACAGTAGACACTGGAATAAAACTGCCAGCACATTTTGCATCCAATTTTTCGAGCGAGCAGAGGAGATTATTTCAATCTGAGCTGGGCATTTGGAACCCAGACCCTGATTTGGATTTTTAAAAGTAATTTACAGTACCCAATTCTTTTTTTTTCCCAATTAAGGGGCAATTTGGCGTGGCCAATCCACCTTCTCTGCACATCTTTGGATTGCGGGGGTGAGACCCACGCAGACACGGGGAGAATGTGCAAATCCCACAGAGACATGTCCCGAGGCCAGGGTCAAACCCGGGTCCTCGGTGGCGTAAGGTAGCAGTGCTAGCCTCTGCGCCATCGTGCTGCCCTGATATGGGATCTGAAGACAAGTCTCAGAAGCTGCCCTTTTAGCTCCTGAAGCAGCGGGGCCTGGGCAGCAGCAGTACCTGAGGGAGCGAACGTGCTCTGTGGTAGAGGCACTCAGCCGCTGTCCGACTGTTCAGAGCGGATCCCAGTGGAATATTCCAAACAGCGAATTGGGTTCGAGTGTAGGAAACAAACATTTTTAGGCTGGAGACGTGATGTGGACACACTGAGAGTTTGATTAAGTTATCATTCAGTCCGAAGCCAGCCATTATCCTTGACCTATCTTTGATTTTGGCCTCTTGGGGTCCTGGGATTACACAGAAACCCAACGAGCTTTTCGACTGTTGCTGAATGAGGAACTTTGTGTGGACGCTGAACTCATGGACTGATAGTCTGACAATACCTCGATGGTAGACGGTCACCGATTGGGTAGGAGGAGTGCTGCAAACACTCGGAGCGGTAACTGGACTGTAACTGGCTCATCCAGCACACAAGCAGCTCACGTCTCGAGAAATTGACACCGTTCGTCAACTCTCCACCTGCTTTACACTGAAAGAAGTTAAAGAATAAAGCGAGCAGACTGTCTTTGGTATTTTAATGACCTTCACAGAAGTTTCTGGAACACTGGCATGGCTTACTTTGTAGTTTTTCTCTTTTGATTACAGAGTTTGAAAGCATCAGTACCTAAATCCATGGCAAATTTGTGGACCATGGTTTCTACTGCTACTAATGCCACAGAGTTTGGACCCAACTCATCCTCTTCTCTCATCGAAGAAAAGCTGATCAAGTTGGATGCTGATACAGACAGATGCAAAAGAAAACAGATATTGATACTGACACATTCTGACCCAGACTGACATGAATAGTGACAGATGTTGATGATGCCAGATGTTTATTAGGCACCAGCATTGGCTGCTGGCCCTCACTCCATCGTTCGATGCTGGAGTGTCCTAAGGCCGCAGTGCGCACTCACACTGGCATTGAAAGCTCATCATACTCATCCAGACCGTCCTTTTCATCAAAGGTAGGCTGAGCATCAACAGCATCGAGCTGCAGGAAGAGAACACGAGTCAGCAGAATGATGAGCACAGGAATCAGGACATCAGCATTGACAACAAACATACCGCGTGGGCCAGGCACATATCAGGAGGAAAACCGAGTGTGTCTGCATGGAATGGACACTGGAGAGCTGAGGGACTGTATGGTCTGGACGATGGAGAGTTGAGGGGGACGGTATGGACTGGACGATGGAGAGTTGAGGGACAGTATGGACTGGACGATGGAGAGTTGAGGGACAGTATGGACTGGACGATGGAGAGTTGAGGGACAGTATGGACTGGACGATGGAGAGTTGAGAGGGACAGTATGGTCTGGACAATGGAGAGTTGAGGGACTGTATGGTCTGGACGATGGAGAGTTGAGGGACAGTATGGACTGGACGATGGAGAGCTGAGGGACAGTATGGACTGGACGATGGAGAGCTGAGGGACAGTATGGACTGGACGATGGAGAGCTGAGGGACAGTATGGACTGGACGATGGAGAGCTGAGAGGGACAGTATGGTCTGGACAATGGAGAGTTGAGGGACTGTATAGACTGGACGATGGAGAGTTGAGGGACTGTATGGTCTGGACGATGGAGAGTTGAGGGACAGTATGGACTGGACGATGGAGAGCTGAGCGACAGTATGGACTGGACGATGGAGAGCTGAGGGACAGTATGGACTGGACACTGGAGAGCTGAGCGACAGTATGGACTGGACGATGGAGAGTTGAGGGACAGTAGGATTGGACGATGGAGAGCTGAGGGACAGTATGGACTGGACACTGGAGAGCTGAGCGACAGTATGGACTGGACGATGGAGAGTTGAGGGACAGTAGGATTGGACGATGGAGAGCTGAGGGACAGTATGGACTGGACACTGGAGAGCTGAGCGACAGTATGGACTGGACGATGGAGAGTTGAGCGACAGTATGGACTGGACGATGGAGAGTTGAGGGACTGTATGGACTGGACGATGGAGAGTTGAGCGACAGTATGGACTGGACGATGGAGAGCTGAGGGACAGTATGGTCTGGACGATGGAGAGTTGAGGGACAGTATGGACTGGACGATGGAGAGTTGAGAGGGACAGTATGGACTGGACGATGGACAGTTGAGGGACAGTATGGATTGGACGATGGAGAGTTGAGGGACTGTATGGACTGGTCGATGGAGAGTTGAGAGGGACACTATGGTCTAGACGATGGAGAGTTGAGGGACAGGATGGACTGGACGATGGAGAGTTGAGGGACAGTATGGACTGGACGATGGAGAGCTGAGGGACAGAATGGACTGGACACTGGAGAGCTGAGGGACAGTATGGACTGGACGATGGAGAGTTGAGGGACTGTATGGTCTGGACGATGGAGAGTTGAGAGGGACAGTATGGACTGGACGATGGAGAGTTGAGAGGGACAGTATGGGCTGGACGATGGACAGTTGAGGGACAGTATGGATTGGACGATGGAGAGTTGAGGGACTGTATGGACTGGTCGATGGAGAGTTGAGAGGGACAGTATGGTCTAGACGATGGAGAGTTGAGGGACAGTATGGACTGGACGATGGAGAGTTGAGGGACAGTATGGACTGGACGATGGAGAGCTGAGGGACAGTATGGACTGGACGATGGAGAGTTGAGGGACAGTATGGACTGGACGATCGAGAGTTGAGGGACAGTATGGACTGGACGATGGAGAGTTGAGGGACTGTATGGTCTGGACGATGGAGAGTTGAGGGACTGTATGGTCTGGACGACGGAGAGTTGAGGGACTGTATGGTCTGGACGATGGAGAGTTGAGGGACTGTATGGACTGGACGACGGAGAGTTGAGGGACTGTATGGTCTGGACGATGGAGAGTTGAGGGACAGTATGGACTGGACGATGGAGAGCTGAGCGACAGTATGGACTGGACGATGGAGAGCTGAGGGACAGTATGGACTGGACACTGGAGAGCTGAGCGACAGTATGGACTGGACGATGGAGAGTTGAGGGACAGTAGGATTGGACGATGGAGAGCTGAGGGACAGTATGGACTGGACACTGGAGAGCTGAGCGACAGTATGGACTGGACGATGGAGAGTTGAGCGACAGTATGGACTGGACGATGGAGAGTTGAGGGACTGTATGGACTGGACGATGGAGAGTTGAGCGACAGTATGGACTGGACGATGGAGAGCTGAGGGACAGTATGGTCTGGACGATGGAGAGTTGAGGGACAGTATGGACTGGACGATGGAGAGTTGAGAGGGACAGTATGGACTGGACGATGGACAGTTGAGGGACAGTATGGATTGGACGATGGAGAGTTGAGGGACTGTATGGACTGGTCGATGGAGAGTTGAGAGGGACACTATGGTCTAGACGATGGAGAGTTGAGGGACAGTATGGACTGGACGATGGAGAGTTGAGGGACAGTATGGACTGGACGATGGAGAGTTGAGGGACAGTATGGACTGGACGATGGAGAGTTGAGGGACAGTATGGTCTGGACGATGGAGAGTTGAGGGACTGTATGGTCTGGACGATGGAGAGTTGAGAGGGACAGTATGGACTGGACGATGGAGAGTTGAGAGGGACAGTATGGGCTAGACGATGGACAGTTGAGGGACAGTATGGATTGGACGATGGAGAGTTGAGGGACTGTATGGACTGGTCGATGGAGAGTTGAGAGGGACAGTATGGTCTAGACGATGGAGAGTTGAGGGACAGTATGGACTGGACGATGGAGAGTTGAGGGACAGTATGGACTGGACGATGGAGAGCTGAGGGACAGTATGGACTGGACGATGGAGAGTTGAGGGACAGTATGGACTGGACGATCGAGAGTTGAGGGACAGTATGGACTGGACGATGGAGAGTTGAGGGACTGTATGGTCTGGACGATGGAGAGTTGAGGGACTGTATGGTCTGGACGACGGAGAGTTGAGGGACTGTATGGTCTGGACGATGGAGAGTTGAGCGACAGTATGGACTGGACGATGGAGAGCTGAGGGACAGTATGGACTGGATGATGGAGAGTTGAGGGACTGTATGGTCTGGACGATGGAGAGTTGAGGGACTGTATGGTCTGGACGATGGAGAGTTGAGAGGGACAGTATTGACTGGACGATGGAGAGTTGAGAGGGACAGTATGGGCTGGACGATGGACAGTTGAGGGACAGTATGGATTGGACGATGGAGAGTTGAGGGACTGTATGGACTGGTCGATGGAGAGTTGAGAGGGACAGTATGGTCTAGACGATGGAGAGTTGAGGGACAGTATGGACTGGACGATGGAGAGTTGAGGGACAGTATGGACTGGACGATGGAGAGCTGAGGGACAGTATGGACTGGACGATGGAGAGTTGAGGGACAGTATGGACTGGACGATCGAGAGTTGAGGGACAGTATGGACTGGACGATGGAGAGTTGAGGGACTGTATGGTCTGGACGATGGAGTGTTGAGGGACTGTATGGTCTGGACGACGGAGAGTTGAGGGACTGTATGGTCTGGACGATGGAGAGTTGAGCGACAGTATGGACTGGACGATGGAGAGCTGAGGGACAGTATGGACTGGATGATGGAGAGTTGAGGGACTGTATGGTCTGGACGATGGAGAGTTGAGAGGGACAGTATGGACTGGACGATGAAGAGTTGAGAGGGACAGTATGGACTGGACGATGGACAGTTGAGGGACAGTATGGATTGGACGATGGAGAGTTGAGGGACTGTATGGACTGGTCGATGGAGAGTTGAGAGGGACAGTATGGTCTGGACGATGGAGAGTTGAGGGACAATATGGACTGGATGATGGAGAGTTGAGAGGGACAGTATGGACTGGACGATGGAGAGTTGAGGGACTGTATGGACTGGACAATGGAGAGTTGAGGGACAGTATGGACTGGACGATAGAGAGTTGAGGGACAGTATGGACTGGACGATGGAGAGTTGAGGGACAGTATGGACTGGACGATGGAGAGTTGAGGGACAGTATGGACTGGAAGGTGGAGATTTGAGGGACAGTATGGACTGGACGATGGAGAGCTGAGAGGGACAGTATGGACTGGACAATGGAGAGTTGAGAGGGAGAGTATGGACTGGACGATGGAGAGTTGAGAGGGACAGTATGGACTGGACGATGGAGAGTTGAGGGACAGTATGGACTGGACGATGGAGAGTTGAGGGACAGTATGGACTGGACGATGGAGAGTTGAGGGACAGTATGGACTGGACGATGGAGAGTTGAGGGACAGTATGGACTGGACGATGGAGAGTTGAGGGACAGTATGGACTGGACGATGGAGAGTTGAGGGACAGTATGGACTGGACGATGGAGAGTTGAGGGACAGTATGGACTGGACGATGGAGAGTTGAGGGACTGTATGGACTGGACGATGGAGAGTTGAGGGACAGTATGGATTGGACGATGGAGAGTTGAGGGACAGTATGGACTGGACGATGGAGAGTTGAGGGACAGTATGGACTGGACGATGGAGAGTTGAGGGACAGTATGGTCTGGACGATGGAGAGTTGAGAGGGACAGTATGGACTGGACGATGGAGAGTTGAGGGACTGTATGGACTGGACGATGGAGAGTTGAGAGGGAGAGTATGGACTGGACGATGGAGAGTTGAGGGACAGTATGGTCTGGACGATGGAGAGTTGAGAGGGACAGTATGGACTGGACGATGGAGAGTTGAGGGACTGTATGGACTGGACGATGGAGAGTTGAGAGGGAGAGTATGGACTGGACGATGGAGAGTTGAGGGACAGTATGGACTGGACGATGGAGAGTTGAGGGACAGTATGGACTGGACGATGAGAGTTGAGGGACAGTATGGACTGGACGATGGAGAGTTGAGAGGGACTGTATGGACTGGACGATGGAGAGTTGAGGGACAGTATGGACTGGACGATGGAGAGTTGAGGGACAGTATGGACTGGACGATGGAGAGTTGAGGGACAGTATGGACTGGACGATGGAGAGTTGAGGGACAGTATGGATTGGACGATGGAGAGTTGAGGGACAGTATGGACTGGACGATGGAGAGTTGAGGGACAGTATGGACTGGACGATGGAGAGTTGAGGGACAGTATGGACTGGACGATGGAGAGTTGAGGGACTGTATGGACTGGACGATGGAGAGTTGAGGGACAGTATGGTCTGGATGATGGAGAGTTGAGGGACTGTATGGACTGGACGATGGAGAGTTGAGGGATTGTATGGACTGGACGATGGAGAGTTGAGGGACAGTATGGACTGGACGATGGAGAGTTGAGGGACAGTATGGACTGGACGATGGAGAGTTGAGAGGGACAGTATGGACTGGACGATGGAGAGTTGAGGGACAGTATGGACTGGACGATGGAGAGTTGAGGGACTGTATGGACTGGACGATGGAGAGTTGAGGGACAGTATGGTCTGGATGATGGAGAGTTGAGGGACTGTATGGACTGGACGATGGAGAGTTGAGGGACAGTATGGACTGGACGATGGAGAGTTGAGGGACTGTATGGACTGGACGATGGAGAGTTGAGGGACTGTATGGTCTGGACGATGGGAGTTGAGGGACAGTATGGACTGGACGATGGAGAGTTGAGGGACTGTATGGACTGGACGATGGAGAGTTGAGGGACTGTATGGACTGGATGATGGAGAGATGAGGGACTGTATGGTCTGGACGATGGAGAGTTGAGGGACATATGGACTGGACGATGGAGAGTTGAGGGACAGTATGGTCTGGACGATGGAGAGTTGAGGGACAGTATGGACTGGACGATGGAGAGTTGAGGGACAGTATGGACTGGACGATGGAGAGTTGAGGGACAGTATGGACTGGACGATGGAGAGTTGAGGGACAGTATGGACTGGACGATGGAGAGTTGAGGGACAGTATGGACTGGATGATGGAGAGGTGAGGGACAGTATGGACTGGACGATGGAGAGTTGAGGGACAGTATGGACTGGATGATGGAGAGGTGAGGGACAGTATGGTCTGGACGATGGAGAGCTGAGGGACAGTATGGACTGGACGATGGAGAGTTGAGGGACAGTATGGACTGGACGATGGAAAGTTGAGGGGGACGGTATGGACTGGACGATGGAGAGTTGAGAGGGACAGTATGGACTGGACGATGGAGAGTTGAGGGACTGTATGGACTGGACGATGGAGAGTTGAGGGACAGTATGGACTGGACGATGGAGAGTTGAGAGGGACAGTATGGACTGGACGATGGAGAGTTGAGAGGGACAGTATGGACTGGACGATGGAGAGTTGAGGGACTGTATGGACTGGACGATGGAGAGTTGAGGGACAGTATGGACTGGACGATGGAGAGTTGAGAGGGACAGTATGGACTGGACGATGGAGAGTTGAGGGACAGTATGGACTGGACGATGGAGAGTTGAGGGACAGTATGGACTGGACGATGGAGAGTTGAGGGACAGTGTGGACTGGACGATGGAGAGTTGAGGGACAGTATAGACTGGACGATGGAGAGGTGAGGGACAGTATGGACTGGACGATGGAGAGTTGAGAGGGACAGTATGGACTGGACGATGGAGAGTTGAGGGACAGTATGGACTGGACGATGGAGAGTTGAGGGACAGTATGGACTGGACGATGGAGAGTCGAGGGATAGTATGGACTGGACGATAGAGTTGAGGGACTGTATGGACTGGACGATGGAGAGTTGAGGGACAGTATGGATTGGACGATGGAGAGTTGAGGGACAGTATGGACTGGACGATGGAGAGTTGAGGGACTGTATGGACTGGACGATGGAGAGTTGAGGGACAGTATGGACTGGACGATGGAGAGTTGAAGGACTGTATGGACTGGACGATGGAGAGTTGAGGGACAGTATGGACTGGACGATGGAGAGTTGAGGGACTGTATGGACTGGACGATGGAGAGTTGAGGGACAGTATGGACTGGACGATGGAGAGTTGAGGGACAGTATGGACTGGACGATGGAGAGTTGAAGGACTGTATGGACTGGACGATGGAGAGTTGAGGGACAGTATGGACTGGACGATGGAGAGTTGAGGGACAGTATGGACTGGACGATGGAGAGTTGAGAGGGACAGTATGGTCTGGACGATGGAGAGTTGAGGGACAGTATGGACTGGACGATGGAGAGTTGAGGGACTGTATGGACTGGACGATGGAGAGTTGAGGGACAGTATGGACTGGACGATGGAGAGTTGAGGGACAGTATGGACTGGACGATCGAGAGTTGAGGGACAGTATGGACTGGACGATGGAGAGTTGAGGGACTGTATGGTCTGGACGATGGAGAGTTGAGGGACTGTATGGTCTGGACGACGGAGAGTTGAGGGACTGTATGGTCTGGACGATGGAGAGTTGAGCGACAGTATGGACTGGACGATGGAGAGCTGAGGGACAGTATGGACTGGATGATGGAGAGTTGAGGGACTGTATGGTCTGGACGATGGAGAGTTGAGAGGGACAGTATGGACTGGACGATGGAGAGTTGAGAGGGACAGTATGGACTGGACGATGGACAGTTGAGGGACAGTATGGATTGGACGATGGAGAGTTGAGGGACTGTATGGACTGGTCGATGGAGAGTTGAGAGGGACAGTATGGTCTGGACGATGGAGAGTTGAGGGACAGTATGGACTGGATGATGGAGAGTTGAGAGGGACAGTATGGACTGGACGATGGAGAGTTGAGGGACTGTATGGACTGGACAATGGAGAGTTGAGGGACAGTATGGACTGGACGATAGAGAGTTGAGGGACAGTATGGACTGGACGATGGAGAGTTGAGGGACAGTATGGACTGGACGATGGAGAGTTGAGGGACAGTATGGACTGGAAGGTGGAGATTTGAGGGACAGTATGGACTGGACGATGGAGAGCTGAGAGGGACAGTATGGACTGGACAATGGAGAGTTGAGAGGGAGAGTATGGACTGGACGATGGAGAGTTGAGAGGGACAGTATGGACTGGACGATGGAGAGTTGAGGGACAGTATGGACTGGACGATGGAGAGTTGAGGGACAGTATGGACTGGACGATGGAGAGTTGAGGGACAGTATGGACTGGACGATGGAGAGTTGAGGGACAGTATGGACTGGACGATGGAGAGTTGAGGGACAGTATGGACTGGACGATGGAGAGTTGAGGGACAGTATCGTCTGGATGATGGAGAGTTGAGGGACAGTATGGACTGGACGATGGAGAGTTGAGGGACAGTATGGACTGGACGATGGAGAGTTGAGGGACAGTATGGACTGGACGATGGAGAGTTGAGGGACTGTATGGACTGGACGATGGAGAGTTGAGGGACAGTATGGATTGGACGATGGAGAGTTGAGGGACAGTATGGACTGGACGATGGAGAGTTGAGGGACAGTATGGACTGGACGATGGAGAGTTGAGGGACAGTATGGTCTGGACGATGGAGAGTTGAGAGGGACAGTATGGACTGGACGATGGAGAGTTGAGGGACTGTATGGACTGGACGATGGAGAGTTGAGAGGGAGAGTATGGACTGGACGATGGAGAGTTGAGGGACAGTATGGTCTGGACGATGGAGAGTTGAGAGGGACAGTATGGACTGGACGATGGAGAGTTGAGGGACTGTATGGACTGGACGATGGAGAGTTGAGAGGGAGAGTATGGACTGGACGATGGAGAGTTGAGGGACAGTATGGACTGGACGATGGAGAGTTGAGGGACAGTATGGACTGGACGATGAGAGTTGAGGGACAGTATGGACTGGACGATGGAGAGTTGAGAGGGACTGTATGGACTGGACGATGGAGAGTTGAGGGACAGTATGGACTGGACGATGGAGAGTTGAGGGACAGTATGGACTGGACGATGGAGAGTTGAGGGACAGTATGGACTGGACGATGGAGAGTTGAGGGACAGTATGGATTGGACGATGGAGAGTTGAGGGACAGTATGGACTGGACGATGGAGAGTTGAGGGACAGTATGGACTGGACGATGGAGAGTTGAGGGACAGTATGGTCTGGACGATGGAGAGTTGAGGGACTGTATGGACTGGACGATGGAGAGTTGAGGGACAGTATGGACTGGATGATGGAGAGTTGAGGGATTGTATGGACTGGACGATGGAGAGTTGAGGGACAGTATGGACTGGACGATGGAGAGTTGAGGGACTGTATGGACTGAACGATGGAGAGTTGAGGGACTGTATGGTCTGGACGATGGAGAGTTGAGGGACAGTATGGACTGGACGATGGAGAGTTGAGGGACTGTATGGACTGGACGATGGAGAGTTGAGGGACTGTATGGACTGGATGATGGAGAGTTGAGGGACTGTATGGTCTGGACGATGGAGAGTTGAGGGACATATGGACTGGACGATGGAGAGTTGAGGGACAGTATGGTCTGGACGATGGAGAGTTGAGGGACAGTATGGACTGGACGATGGAGAGTTGAGGGACAGTATGGACTGGACGATGGAGAGTTGAGGGACAGTATGGACTGGACGATGGAGAGTTGAGGGACAGTATGGACTGGACGATGGAGAGTTGAGGGACAGTATGGACTGGATGATGGAGAGGTGAGGGACAGTATGGACTGGACGATGGAGAGTTGAGGGACAGTATGGACTGGATGATGGAGAGGTGAGGGACAGTATGGTCTGGACGATGGAGAGCTGAGGGACAGTATGGACTGGACGATGGAGAGTTGAGGGACAGTATGGACTGGACGATGGAAAGTTGAGGGGGACGGTATGGACTGGACGATGGAGAGTTGAGAGGGACAGTATGGACTGGACGATGGAGAGTTGAGGGACTGTATGGACTGGACGATGGAGAGTTGAGGGACAGTATGGACTGGACGATGGAGAGTTGAGAGGGACAGTATGGACTGGACGATGGAGAGTTGAGAGGGACAGTATGGACTGGACGATGGAGAGTTGAGGGACTGTATGGACTGGACGATGGAGAGTTGAGGGACAGTATGGACTGGACGATGGAGAGTTGAGAGGGACAGTATGGACTGGACGATGGAGAGTTGAGGGACAGTATGGACTGGACGATGGAGAGTTGAGGGACAGTATGGACTGGACGATGGAGAGTTGAGGGACAGTGTGGACTGGACGATGGAGAGTTGAGGGACAGTATGGACTGGACGATGGAGAGGTGAGGGACAGTATGGACTGGACGATGGAGAGTTGAGGGACAGTATGGTCTGGATGATGGAGAGGTGAGGGACAGTATGGTCTGGACGATGGAGAGCTGAGGGACAGTATGGACTGGATGATGGAGAGTTGAGGGGGACGGTATGGACTAGACGATGGAGAGTTGAGAGGGACAGTATGGACTGGACGATGGAGAGTTGAGGGACAGTATGGACTGGACGATGGAGAGTTGAGGGACTGTATGGACTGGACGATGGAGAGTTGAAGGACTGTATGGACTGGACGATGGAGAGTTGAGGGACAGTATGGACTGGACGATGGAGAGTTGAGGGACAGTATGGACTGGACGATGGAGAGTTGAGGGACAGTATGGACTGGACGATGGAGAGTTGAGGGACAGTATGGACTGGACGATGGAGAGTTGAGGGACAGTATGGACTGGACGATGGAGAGTTGAGGGACAGTATGGACTGGACGATGGAGAGTTGAGGGACTGTATGGACTGGACGATGGAGAGTTGAAGGACTGTATGGACTGGATGATGGAGAGTTGAGGGACAGTATGGACTGGACGATGGAGAGTTGAGGGACAGTATGGACTGGACGATGGAGAGTTGAGGGACAGTATGGACTGGACGATGGAGAGTTGAGGGACAGTATGGACTGGACGATGGAGAGTCGAGGGATAGTATGGACTGGACGATGGAGAGTTGAGGGACTGTATGGACTGGACGATGGAGAGTTGAGGGACAGTATGGATTGGACGATGGAGAGTTGAGGGACAGTATGGACTGGACGATGGAGAGTTGAAGGACTGTATGGACTGGACGATGGAGAGTTGAGGGACAGTATGGACTGGACGATGGAGGGTTGAGGGACTGTATGGACTGGACGATGGAGAGTTGAGGGACAGTATGGACTGGACGATGGAGAGTTGAGGGACAGTATGGACTGGACGATGGAGAGTTGAGGGACTGTATGGACTGGACGATGGAGAGTTGAGGGACAGTATGGACTGGACGATGGAGAGTTGAAGGACTGTATGGACTGGACGATGGAGAGTTGAGGGACAGTATGGACTGGACGATGGAGAGTTGAGGGACTGTATGGACTGGACGATGGAGAGTTGAGGGACAGTATGGACTGGACGATGGAGAGTTGAGGGACAGTATGGACTGGACGATGGAGAGTTGAAGGACTGTATGGACTGGACGATGGAGAGTTGAGGGACAGTATGGACTGGACGATGGAGAGTTGAGGGACAGTATGGACTGGACGATGGAGAGTTGAGAGGGACAGTATGGTCTGGACGATGGAGAGTTGAGGGACAGTATGGACTGGACGATGGAGAGTTGAGGGACTGTATGGACTGGACGATGGAGAGTTGAGGGACAGTATGGACTGGACGATGGAGAGTTGAGGGACAGTATGGACTGGACGATGGAGAGTTGAAGGACTGTATGGACTGGACGATGGAGAGTTGAGGGACAGTATGGACTGGACGATGGAGAGTTGAGGGACAGTATGGACTGGACGATGGAGAGTTGAGAGGGACAGTATGGTCTGGACGATGGAGAGTTGAGGGACAGTATGGACTGGACGATGGAGAGTTGAGGGACAGTATGGTCTGGACGATGGAGAGCTGAGAGGGACAGTATGGACTGGACGATGGAGAGTTGAAGGACTGTATGGACTGGACGATGGAGAGTTGAGAGGGACAGTATGGTCTGGACGATGGAGAGTTGAGGGACAGTATGGTCTTGACGATGGAGAGCTGAGAGGGACAGTATGGACTGGACGATGGAGAGTTGAGGGACAGTATGGTCTGGATGATGGAGAGTTGAGGGACAGTATGGCCTTGACGATGGAGAGCTGAGAGGGACAGTATGGACTGGACGATGGAGAGTTGAGGGACAGTATGGTCTGGACGATGGAGAGTTGAGGGACAGTATGGTCTGGACGATGGAGAGCTGAGAGGGACAGTATGGACTGGACGATGGAGAGTTGAAGGACTGTATGGACTGGACGATGGAGAGTTGAGGGACAGTATGGACTGGACGATGGAGAGTTGAGAGTGACAGTATGGACTGGACGATGAAGAGTTGCGAGGTAGGTGCTTCACCTGTCCCGAGGAAAAACCATTACTTACTCGCCTGTGCCCATTTCCCTTTTACCGCCCCCCATTCCCATTCTCCTAAGGACAAGTGATTTTATTTCCATGGATTTTGTCAACATCTAGTTTTTTGGTCACTAAGTGGCAATTTATCACGGCCAATCCACCTAACCTGCACATCTTTGGACTGTGGGAGGAAACCGGAGCACCCGGAGGAAACCCACGCAGACACGGGGAGAACGTGCAGACTCCGCACAGACAGTGACCCAAGCCGGGAATCGAACCTGAGACCCTGGAGCTGTGAGGCAGCAGTGCTAACCACTGTGCTACTGTGCTGCCCCGTTGTGGTGCCATGACTGAGTTCTGGGGGAAACTGGATAAAAGAGTTGCTAACAGGCTCGTGGACACAGCCCAGTCCATCAACGAACCTGCCTCCCATCCATTGACTCTCTCTACGCCTCTCGCTGCCTGGGGAAAGCGGGCAGCATAATCAAAGATCCCTCCCACCCGGCTTACTCACTCTTCCAACTTCTTCCATCGGGCAGGAGATACAGAAGTCTGAGAACACGCACGAACAGACTCAAAAACAGCTTCTTCCCCACTGTCACCAGACTCCTGAAAGACCCTCTTATTAACTGAACTGAGTAATACTACACTCAGTATGCTTCACCCGATGCCTGTGTCTCTGTATTTACATTGCGTATTTATGTATGTCCAATGTTTTTTATGTACAGAATGATCTGTCTGGACTGTACACAGAACAATACTTTTCACCGTACCTCGGTGCGCGTGACAATAAATCAAAATCTGTTTATTACAAAAGCCAGTTGGGATCAGCGGTGGGAGTCTGACTGAAAGTTAATGACACTCGTGGATGGAGCAAGGTGCCCTGAATACTCTCAGTAAGTCAAGTTCAATATCTCCTGAAGAATACTTACACATTTCATCTCTCGATCTGTGAAGATTCTGGTTAATGCAAAAACCTTCAAAGGAACAGTCAAGATTAGCACGAAGGGGAAAGCGAGAGAGGCGACAGTCGACATCACAGCCCAGAGAACTGCCAGGCAGAAGACCTGAATAATGGTGAACAAGTGCATCCGAAGGGTCTTGACCTGTAATCAGGAAAACACTGTTACACACACGGCCCCGACCTTCCCCCACCTTGTCTCAACCCCTCAATACTAACCCCATACCGAGCTTCGCTGGGGTTTCACTCACCTTCTGGACATACACATGATCCGGATGATGCTTTGAAGGCATCAGCAGCAGTTGCAGGCGCTCATAGAACTCGATACCGTTCAGCGAGGTTACCCCCATGTAGAGGAAGATCCCAAACAGCACAGCCAGCGGGATCTTTCGAAGGAGGTCGCCAATTACAATGGACAGGCCTAGAAAATAGAAGGTCCCATAGTGTTCACTTCAGAAAGAGGTGGGAATAACTAAAAGGGAGGGGAGAAATAAAGGAAGGTAACAAAGAAGGAATGAAAGAAAAAAAGAAAGAAATTAGAAAGAAAGAGGAGGGAAGAGGTGGCATTATATAACTCCTCTCTAAGGGGGTGGTAGCAGATTCAACATTAACATTCAAAAACAAAATTAAGGGGGTGGCACTGTGGCAGAGTGGTTAGCACTGCTGCCTCACGGCGTCGAGGACCCGGGTACTGTCCGTGTGGGGTTTGCACATTCTCCCCGGGTCTGCCTGGGTCTCACCCACACAACACACAGCTGTGCAGGTTGCTGATTGGCCAGGCCAAATTGCCCCTGAATTGGAAAATTTAAAAAAGATAGTGATTGAGAGAAGGCGGTGACAATAATGGAGAAAGAGAGAGAGCAATGATGGTGAGGAGAGAGAGTAGGAGAGATAGTGGAGGTGTTGGAGAGAGAGAGACAGCGGGGGCAATGGAGAGAGAGAGACAGCGGGGGTGATGGAGAGAGAGAGACAGCGGGGGTGATGGAGAGAGAGACAGCGGGGGCGATGGAGAGAGAGAGACGGTGGGGTTGATGGAGAGAGAGAGACAATGGGGCTGATGGAGAGAGAGACAGCGGGGGTGATGGAGTGAGAGAGACAGCGGGGGTGATGGAGAGAGAGAGACAGCGGGGGTGATGGAGAGAGAGAGACAGCGGGGGTGATGGAGAGACAGCGGGGGTGATGGAGTGAGAGCGACAGCGGGGGTGATGGAGAGAGAGAGACAGCGGGGGTGATGGAGAGAGAGACAGTGGGGCTGATGGAGACAGAGAGACAGTGGGGGTGATGGAGAGAGAGACAGCGGGGGTGATGGAGAGAGAGAGACAGTGAGGGTGATGGAGAGAGATACAGCGGGGGTGATGGAGAGAGAGACACAGCGGGGGTGATGGAGAGAGAGAGAGACGGTGGGGTTGATGGAGAGAGAGACAGTGGGGCTGATGGAGAGAGAGACAGTGGGGGTGATGGAGAGAGAGAGACAGCGGGGGTGATGGAGAGAGAGACAGCGGGGGTGATGGAGAGAGAGAGACAGTGGGGGTGATGGAGAGAGAGAGACAGTGGGGGTGATGGAGAGAGACAGCAGAGGTGATGGAGAGGGAGAGACAGCGGGGGTGATGGAGAGAGAGAGACAGCGGGGGTGATGGAGAGTGAGACAGAGGGGTGATGGAGAGAGAGAGACGGCGGCGGTGATGGAGAGAGAGAGAGACGGGGGGGTGATGGAGAGAGAGAGAGAGACAGTGGGGGTGATGGAGAGAGAGAGACAGAGACAGCGGGGGTGATGGAGAGAGCGAGACAGCGGGGTTGATGGAGAGAGAGAGACAGCGGGGGTGATGGAGAGAGAGAGACAGCGGGGGTGATGGAGAGAGACGGCGGAGGTGATGGAGAGAGAGAGAGAGACAGCGGGGGTGATGGAGGGACAGAGACAGCGGGGTTGATGGAGAGAGAGAGACAGCGGGGTTGATGGAGAGAGACAGCGGGGGTGATGGAGAGAGGGACAGCGGGGGTGATGGTGAGAGTTAGAGACAGCGGGGGTGATGGAGAGAGAGAGAGCGGGGGTGATGGAGAGTGAGACAGCGGGGTGATGGAGAGAGAGAGACGGCGGGGGTGATGGAGAGAGAGAGACGGGGGGGTGATTGAGAGAAAGAGAGATAGCGGGGGTAATGGAGAGAGACAGCGACAGCGGGGGTGATGGAGAGAGAGAGACAGCGGGGTTGATGGAGAGAGAGAGACAGCGGGGGTGATGGAGAGAGAGAGAAAGCGGGGGTGATGGAGAGAGAGAAACGGCGGGGGTGATGGAGAGAGAGAGAGAGACAGCGGGGGTGATGGAGGGACAGAGACAGCGGGGTTGATGGAGAGAGACAGCGGGGGTGATGGAGAGAGAGAGACGGCGGGGGTGATGGAGAGAGTGAGACAGCGGGGGTGATGGAGAGAGAGAGACGGCGGGGGTGATGGAGAGAGAGAGAGAGAGACAGCTAGCGTGATGGAGGGACAGAGACAGCGGGGTTGATGGAGAGAGAGAGACAGCAGGGGTGATAGAGAGAGAGACGGCGGGGGTGATGGAGAGAGTGAGACAGCGGGGGTGATGGAGAGAGAGAGAGATGGCGGGGTTGATGGAGAGAGAGAGACGGCGGGGGTGATGGAGAGAGAGAGATAGCGGGGGTGATGGAGAGAGAGACAGTGGAGGTGATGGAGAGAGAGAGACAGCGGGGGTGATGGAGAGTGAGACAGCGGGGTGATGGAGAGAGAGACGGCGGGGGTGATGGAGAGAGAGAGAGACGGAGGGGGTGATGGAGAGAGAGAGAGAGAGAGACAGCGAGGGTGATGGAGAGAGAGAGAGATACAGCGGGGTTGATGGAGAGAGTGGGACAGCGGGGTTGATGGAGAGAGAGTGTCAGCGGGGGTGATGGAGAGAGAGAGACAGCGGGGGTGATGGAGAGACAGCGGGGGTGATGGAGTGAGAGCGACAGCGGGGGTGATGGAGAGAGAGAGACAGCGGGGGTGATGGAGAGAGAGACAGTGGGGCTGAAGGAGACAGAGAGACAGTGGGGGTGATGGAGAGAGAGACAGCGGGGGTGATGGAGAGAGAGAGACAGTGAGGGTGATGGAGAGAGATACAGCGGGGGTGATGGAGAGAGAGACACAGCGGGGGTGATGGAGAGAGAGAGAGACGGTGGGGTTGATGGAGAGAGAGACAGTGGGGCTGATGGAGAGAGAGACAGTGGGGGTGATGGAGAGAGAGAGACAGCGGGGGTGATGGAGAGAGAGAGACAGCGGGGGTGATGGAGAGAGAGACAGCGGGGGTGATGGAGAGAGAGAGACAGCGGGGGTGATGGAGAGAGAGAGACAGCGGGGGTGATGGAGAGTGAGACAGAGGGGTGATGGAGAGAGAGAGACGGCGGCGGTGATGGAGAGAGAGAGAGAGACAGTGGGGGTGATGGAGAGAGAGAGACAGAGACAGCGGGGGTGATGGAGAGAGAGAGACAGCGGGGTTGATGGAGAGAGAGAGACAGCGGGGGTGATGGAGAGAGAGAGACAGCGGGGGTGATGGAGAGAGACGGCGGAGGTGATGGAGAGAGAGAGAGAGACAGCGGGGGTGATGGAGGGACAGAGACAGCGGGGTTGATGGAGAGAGAGACAGCGGGGTTGATGGAGAGAGACAGCGGGGGTGATGGAGAGAGGGACAGCGGGGGTGATGGTGAGAGTTAGAGACAGCGGGGGTGATGGAGAGAGAGAGAGCGGGGGTGATGGAGAGTGAGACAGCGGGGTGATGGAGAGAGAGAGACGGCGGGGGTGATGGAGAGAGAGAGACGGGGGGGGGGTGATTGAGAGAAAGAGAGACAGCGGGGGTAATGGAGAGAGAGACAGAGACAGCGGGGGTGATGGAGAGAGAGAGACAGCGGGGTTGATGGAGAGAGAGAGACAGCGGGGTTGATGGAGAGAGAGAGACAGCGGGGGTGATGGAGAGAGAGAGAAAGCGGTGGTGATGGAGAGAGAGAAACGGCGGGGGTGATGGAGAGAGAGAGAGAGACAGCGGGGGTGATGGAGGGACAGAGACAGCGGGGTTGATGGAGAGAGACAGCGGGGGTGATGGAGAGAGAGAGAGACGGCGGGGTTGATGGAGAGAGTGAGACAGCGGGGGTGATGGAGAGAGAGAGAGACGGCGGGGTTGATGGAGAGAGAGAGACGGCGGGGGTGATGGAGAGAGAGAGACGGCGGGGGTGATGGAGAGAGAGAGAGAGAGACAGCGGGCGTGATGGAGGGACAGAGACAGCGGGGTTGATGGAGAGAGAGAGACAGCAGGGGTGATAGAGAGAGAGACGGCGGGGGTGATGGAGAGAGTGAGACAGCGGGGGTGATGGAGAGAGAGAGAGACGGCGGGGTTGATGGAGAGAGAGAGACGGCGGGGGTGATGGAGAGAGAGAGATAGCGGGGGTGATGGAGAGAGAGAGACAGTGGAGGTGATGGAGAGAGAGAGACAGCGGGGGTGATGGAGAGTGAGACAGCGGGGTGATGGAGAGAGAGAGACGGCGGGGGTGATGGAGAGAGAGAGAGACGGAGGGGGTGATGGAGAGAGAGAGAGAGAGAGACAGCGAGGGTGATGGAGAGAGAGAGAGATACAGCGGGGTTGATGGAGAGAGTGGGACAGCGGGGTTGATGGAGAGAGAGTGTCAGCGGGGGTGATGGAGAGAGAGAGACAGCGGGGGTGATGGAGAGAGAGAGACGGCGGGGGTGATGGAGGGAGAGAGAGAGACAGCGGGGGTGATGGAGAGAGAGAGACAGCGGGGTTGATGGAGAGAGAGAGACAGCAGGGTTGATGGAGAGAGAGAGACAGCGGGGTTGATGGAGAGAGAGACAGCGGGAGTGATGGAGAGAGAGACAGAGGGTGGATGGAGAAAGAGAGACAGCGGGGGTGATGGAGAGAGAGAGACGACGGGGGTGATGGAGAGAGACAGCGGGGGTGATGGAGAGAGAGAGACAGCGGGGGTGATGGGGAGGGAGAGACGGCGGGGTTGATGGGGAGAGAGAGAGAGACAGTGGGAGTGATGGAGAGAGAGACAGCGGGGGTGTTGGAGAGAGAGACAGCGGGGGTAATGGAGAGAGAGAGACAGCGGGGGTGATGGAGAGAGAGAGACAGCGGGGGTGATGGAGAGAGTGAGACAGCGGGGGTGATGGAGAGAGAGACAGCGGGGGTGATGGAGAGAGAGAGACGGCGGGGGTGATGGGGAGGGAGAGACGGCGGGGTTGATGGGGAGAGAGAGAGAGACAGTGGGAGTGATGGAGAGAGAGACAGCGGGGGTGTTGGAGAGAGAGACAGCGGGGGTAATGGAGAGAGAGAGACAGCGGGGGTGATGGAGAGAGAGAGACAGCGGGGGTGATGGAGAGAGTGAGACAGCGGGGGTGATGGAGAGAGAGAGAGACGGCGGGGTTGATGGAGAGAGAGAGACGGCGGGGGTGATGGAGAGAGAGAGATAGTGGGGGTGATGGAGAGAGAGACAGTGGAGGTGATGGAGAGAGAGAGACAGCGGGGGTGATGGAGAGTGAGACAGCGGGGTGATGGAGAGAGAGAGACGGCGGGGGTGATGGAGAGAGAGAGAGACGGAGGGGGTGATGGAGAGAGAGAGAGAGAGAGAGACAGCGAGGGTGATGGAGAGAGAGAGAGATACAGCGGGGTTGATGGAGAGAGTGGGACAGCGGGGTTGATGGAGAGAGAGAGACAGCGGGGGTGATGGAGAGAGAGAGACGGCGGGGGTGATCGAGGGAGAGAGAGAGACAGCGGGGGTGATGGAGAGAGAGGTGACAGCGTGGTTGATGGAGAGAGAGTGACAGCAGGGTTGATGGAGAGAGAGAGACAGCGGGAGTGATGGAGAGAGAAAGACAGCGGGGTTGATGGAGAGAGAGACAGCGGGAGTGATGGAGAGAGAGACAGAGGGTGGATGGAGAAAGAGAGACAGCGGGGGTGATGGAGAGAGAGAGACGACGGGGGTGATGGAGAGAGAGAGACAGCGGGAGTGATGGAGAGAGAGAGAGAGCGGGAGTGATGGAGAGAGAGAGACAGCGGGGGTGATGGAGAGAGAGAGACGGCGGGGGTGATGGGGAGAGAGAGACGGCGGGGTTGATGGAGAGAGAGAGACGGCGGGGGTGATGGAGAGAGAGAGATGGCGGGGGTGATGGAGAGAGAGATAGCGGGGGTGATGGAGAGAGAGACAGCGGGGGTGATGGAGAGAGAGAGAGAGACAGTGGGAGTGATGGAGAGAGAGACAGCGGGGGTGTTGGAGAGAGAGACAGCGGGGGTGTTGGAGAGAGAGACAGCGGGGGTAATGGAGAGAGAGAGACAGCGGGGGTGATGGAGAGAGAGAGACAGCGGGAGTGATGGAGAGGGAGACAGCGGGGGTGATGGAGAGAGAGACACAGCGGGGGTGATGGAGAGAGAGAGAGACGGTGGGGTTGATGGAGAGAGAGACAGTGGGGCTGATGGAGAGAGAGACAGTGGGGGTGATGGAGAGAGAGAGACAGCGGGGGTGATGGAGAGAGAGAGACAGCGGGGGTGATGGAGAGAGAGACAGCGGGGGTGATGGAGAGAGAGAGACAGCGGGGGTGATGGAGAGAGAGAGACAGCGGGGGTGATGGAGAGTGAGACAGAGGGGTGATGGAGAGAGAGAGACGGCGGCGGTGATGGAGAGAGAGAGAGAGACAGTGGGGGTGATGGAGAGAGAGAGACAGAGACAGCGGGGGTGATGGAGAGAGAGAGACAGCGGGGTTGATGGAGAGAGAGAGACAGCGGGGGTGATGGAGAGAGAGAGACAGCGGGGGTGATGGAGAGAGACGGCGGAGGTGATGGAGAGAGAGAGAGAGACAGCGGGGGTGATGGAGGGACAGAGACAGCGGGGTTGATGGAGAGAGAGACAGCGGGGTTGATGGAGAGAGACAGCGGGGGTGATGGAGAGAGGGACAGCGGGGGTGATGGTGAGAGTTAGAGACAGCGGGGGTGATGGAGAGAGAGAGAGCGGGGGTGATGGAGAGTGAGACAGCGGGGTGATGGAGAGAGAGAGACGGCGGGGGTGATGGAGAGAGAGAGACGGGGGGGGGGTGATTGAGAGAAAGAGAGACAGCGGGGGTAATGGAGAGAGAGACAGAGACAGCGGGGGTGATGGAGAGAGAGAGACAGCGGGGTTGATGGAGAGAGAGAGACAGCGGGGTTGATGGAGAGAGAGAGACAGCGGGGGTGATGGAGAGAGAGAGAAAGCGGTGGTGATGGAGAGAGAGAAACGGCGGGGGTGATGGAGAGAGAGAGAGAGACAGCGGGGGTGATGGAGGGACAGAGACAGCGGGGTTGATGGAGAGAGACAGCGGGGGTGATGGAGAGAGAGAGAGACGGCGGGGTTGATGGAGAGAGTGAGACAGCGGGGGTGATGGAGAGAGAGAGAGACGGCGGGGTTGATGGAGAGAGAGAGACGGCGGGGGTGATGGAGAGAGAGAGACGGCGGGGGTGATGGAGAGAGAGAGAGAGAGACAGCGGGCGTGATGGAGGGACAGAGACAGCGGGGTTGATGGAGAGAGAGAGACAGCAGGGGTGATAGAGAGAGAGACGGCGGGGGTGATGGAGAGAGTGAGACAGCGGGGGTGATGGAGAGAGAGAGAGACGGCGGGGTTGATGGAGAGAGAGAGACGGCGGGGGTGATGGAGAGAGAGAGATAGCGGGGGTGATGGAGAGAGAGAGACAGTGGAGGTGATGGAGAGAGAGAGACAGCGGGGGTGATGGAGAGTGAGACAGCGGGGTGATGGAGAGAGAGAGACGGCGGGGGTGATGGAGAGAGAGAGAGACGGAGGGGGTGATGGAGAGAGAGAGAGAGAGAGACAGCGAGGGTGATGGAGAGAGAGAGAGATACAGCGGGGTTGATGGAGAGAGTGGGACAGCGGGGTTGATGGAGAGAGAGTGTCAGCGGGGGTGATGGAGAGAGAGAGACAGCGGGGGTGATGGAGAGAGAGAGACGGCGGGGGTGATGGAGGGAGAGAGAGAGACAGCGGGGGTGATGGAGAGAGAGAGACAGCGGGGTTGATGGAGAGAGAGAGACAGCAGGGTTGATGGAGAGAGAGAGACAGCGGGGTTGATGGAGAGAGAGACAGCGGGAGTGATGGAGAGAGAGACAGAGGGTGGATGGAGAAAGAGAGACAGCGGGGGTGATGGAGAGAGAGAGACGACGGGGGTGATGGAGAGAGACAGCGGGGGTGATGGAGAGAGAGAGACAGCGGGGGTGATGGGGAGGGAGAGACGGCGGGGTTGATGGGGAGAGAGAGAGAGACAGTGGGAGTGATGGAGAGAGAGACAGCGGGGGTGTTGGAGAGAGAGACAGCGGGGGTAATGGAGAGAGAGAGACAGCGGGGGTGATGGAGAGAGAGAGACAGCGGGGGTGATGGAGAGAGTGAGACAGCGGGGGTGATGGAGAGAGAGACAGCGGGGGTGATGGAGAGAGAGAGACGGCGGGGGTGATGGGGAGGGAGAGACGGCGGGGTTGATGGGGAGAGAGAGAGAGACAGTGGGAGTGATGGAGAGAGAGACAGCGGGGGTGTTGGAGAGAGAGACAGCGGGGGTAATGGAGAGAGAGAGACAGCGGGGGTGATGGAGAGAGAGAGACAGCGGGGGTGATGGAGAGAGTGAGACAGCGGGGGTGATGGAGAGAGAGAGAGACGGCGGGGTTGATGGAGAGAGAGAGACGGCGGGGGTGATGGAGAGAGAGAGATAGTGGGGGTGATGGAGAGAGAGACAGTGGAGGTGATGGAGAGAGAGAGACAGCGGGGGTGATGGAGAGTGAGACAGCGGGGTGATGGAGAGAGAGAGACGGCGGGGGTGATGGAGAGAGAGAGAGACGGAGGGGGTGATGGAGAGAGAGAGAGAGAGAGAGACAGCGAGGGTGATGGAGAGAGAGAGAGATACAGCGGGGTTGATGGAGAGAGTGGGACAGCGGGGTTGATGGAGAGAGAGAGACAGCGGGGGTGATGGAGAGAGAGAGACGGCGGGGGTGATGGAGGGAGAGAGAGAGACAGCGGGGGTGATGGAGAGAGAGGTGACAGCGTGGTTGATGGAGAGAGAGTGACAGCAGGGTTGATGGAGAGAGAGAGACAGCGGGAGTGATGGAGAGAGAAAGACAGCGGGGTTGATGGAGAGAGAGACAGCGGGAGTGATGGAGAGAGAGACAGAGGGTGGATGGAGAAAGAGAGACAGCGGGGGTGATGGAGAGAGAGAGACGACGGGGGTGATGGAGAGAGAGAGACAGCGGGAGTGATGGAGAGAGAGAGAGAGCGGGAGTGATGGAGAGAGAGAGACAGCGGGGGTGATGGAGAGAGAGAGACGGCGGGGGTGATGGGGAGAGAGAGACGGCGGGGTTGATGGAGAGAGAGAGACGGCGGGGGTGATGGAGAGAGAGAGATGGCGGGGGTGATGGAGAGAGAGATAGCGGGGGTGATGGAGAGAGAGACAGCGGGGGTGATGGAGAGAGAGAGAGAGACAGTGGGAGTGATGGAGAGAGAGACAGCGGGGGTGTTGGAGAGAGAGACAGCGGGGGTGTTGGAGAGAGAGACAGCGGGGGTAATGGAGAGAGAGAGACAGCGGGGGTGATGGAGAGAGAGAGACAGCGGGAGTGATGGAGAGGGAGACAGCGGGGGTGATGGAGAGAGAGAGACAGCGGGAGTGATGGAGAGAGAGAGAGCGGGAGTGATGGAGAGAGAGAGAGACAGCGGGGGTGATGGAGAGAGAGAGACGGCGGGGGTGATGGGGAGAGAGAGACGGCGGGGTTGATGGAGAGAGAGAGACGGCGGGGGTGATGGAGAGAGAGAGATGGCGGGGGTGATGGAGAGAGAGATAGCGGGGGTGATGGAGAGAGAGACAGCGGGGGTGATGGAGAGAGAGAGAGAGAGACAGTGGGAGTGATGGAGAGAGAGACAGCGGGGGTGTTGGAGAGAGAGACAGCGGGGGTGTTGGAGAGAGAGACAGCGGGGGTAATGGAGAGAGAGAGACAGCGGGGGTGATGGAGAGAGAGAGACAGCGGGAGTGATGGAGAGAGAGAGAGCGGGGGTGATGGAGAGAGAGAGTCAGTGGGGGTGATGGAGAGAGACAGCGGGGATGATGGAGAGAGAGAGACAGCGGGGGTGATGGAGAGAGAGAGACAGCGGGAGTGATGGAGAGAGAGACAGCGGGGGTGATAGAGAGAGTGAGACAGCGGGAGTGATGGAGAGAGAGACAGCGGGGGTGATGGAGAGAGAGAGACAGCGTGAGTGATGGAGAGAGAGAGAGAGCGGGGGTGATGGAGAGAGAGAGTCAGCGGGGGTGATGGAGAGAGAGAGAGAGACAGTGGGGGTGATGGAGTGAGAGAGAGAGACAGCGGGGGTGATGGAGAGAGAGACAGTGGGGGTGATGGAGAGAGAGAGACAACGGGGGTGATGGAGAGAGTGAGACGGCGGGGGTGATGGAGAGACAGCGGGGGTGATGGAGAGAGAGAGACAGTGGGGGTGATGGAGAGAGACAGCGGGGGTGATGGAGAGAGAGAGATAGCGGGGCTGATGGAGAGAGAGAGACAGCGGGGGTGATGGAGAGAGAGAGATAGCGGGGCTGATGGAGAGAGAGACAGCGGGGGTGATGGAGAGAGAGAGATAGCGGGGGTGATGGAGAGAGAGACAGCGGGGGTGATTGAGAGAGACAGCGGGGGTGATGGAGAGAGAGACAGCGGGGGTGATGGAGAGACAGCGGGGCTGATGGAGAGAGAGAGACAGCGGGGGTGATGGAGAGAGAGAGATAGCGGGGGTGATGGAGAGAGAGACAGCGGGGGTGATTGAGAGAGACAGCGGGGGTGATGGAGAGAGAGAGACAGCGGGGGTGATTGAGAGAGACAGCGGGGCTGATGGAGAGAGTGTTGACGGTCACTTACCCACCAAGACCGCGACGACCAGCCCAGTTACCCGCTGCTCCTTTACCTCCTGGATTTTGGGTTTGTCACCGGGTGCCACGGACTTGCTCATGACGGTCAGCGCGTTCACGTGGGTAACCGTCCTGACAGTGGCCGCAGCCAGCCAGGGGAGGCCGAATAGGGCAGCCACACCCCCTGATGCCACGATGATCAGAAGGTCCAAGTGAAATCCGGAGCCTTTAGTCAGCATCCGCTCTTTCTTACTGATTATTAGTCTGCAGGAAAAGTGGGCGGGGAGATCGAGTTAGGAAAATGTCAACTGACCTGGCACTGCCAGACACCCCAGGGTGCAGATCACACCCGCCAGACACCCCAGGGTGCAGATCACACCCGCCAGACACCCCAGGGTGCAGATCACACCCGCCAGACACCCCAGGGTGCAGATCACACCCGCCAGACACCCCAGGGTGCAGATCACACCCGCCAGACACCCCAGGGTGCAGATCACACCCGCCAGACACCCCAGGGTGCAGATCACACCCGCCAGACACCCCAGGGTGCAGATCACACCCGCCAGACACCCCAGGGTGCAGATCACACCCGCCAGACACCCCAGGGTGCAGATCACACCCGCCAGACACCCCAGGGTGCAGATCACACCCGCCAGACACCCCAGGGTGCAGATCACACATGCCAGACACCCCAGGGTGCAGATCATACCCGCCAGACACCCCAGGGTGCAGATCACACCCGCCAGACACCCCAGGGTGCAGATCACACCTGCCAGACACCCCAGGGTGCAGATCACACATGCCAGACACCCCAGGGTGCAGATCACACCCGCCAGACACCCCAGGGTGCAGATCACACCCACCAGACACCCCAGGGTGCAGATCGCATCTGCCAGACACCCCAGGGTGCAGATCACACCCGCCAGACACCCCAGGGTGCAGATCACATCTGCCAGACACCCCAGGGTGCAGATCGCATCTGCCAGACACCCCAGGGTGCAGATCACACCCGCCAGACACCCCAGGGTGCAGATCACATCTGCCAGACACCCCAGGGTGCAGATCACACCTGCCAGACACCCCAGGGTGCAGATCACATCTGCCAGACACCCCAGGGTGCAGATCACATCTGCCAGACACCCCAGGGTGCAGATCGCATCTGCCAGACACCCCAGGGTGCAGATCACACCTGCCAGACACCCCAGGGTGCAGATCAGACCCGCCAGACACCCCAGGGTGCAGATCACACCCGCCAGACACCCCAGGGTGCAGATCACACCCGCCAGACACCCCAGGGTGCAGATCACACCCGCCAGACACCCCAGGGTGCAGATCACACCCGCCAGACACCCCAGGGTGCAGATCACACCCGCCAGACACCCCAGGGTGCAGATTACACCAGTTAGACACCCCAGGGTGCAGATCACACCCGCCAGACACCCCAGGGTGCAGATCACACCCGCCAGACACCCCAGGGTGCAGATCACACCCGCCAAACACCCCAGGGTGCAGGTCAGACCCGCCAGACAC
This sequence comes from Scyliorhinus torazame, assembly GCF_047496885.1. Lineage (NCBI taxonomy): Eukaryota > Metazoa > Chordata > Chondrichthyes > Carcharhiniformes > Scyliorhinidae > Scyliorhinus > Scyliorhinus torazame. Next base: position 251,791,604 of record NC_092717.1, read on the forward strand.
CCTAGGGTGCAGGTCAGACCCGCCAGACACCCCAGGGTGCAGATCACACCCGCCAGACACCCCAGGGTGCAGATCACACCCGCCAGACACCCCAGGGTGCAGGTCAGACCCGCCAGACACCCCAGGGTGCAGATCACACCCGCCAGACACCCCAGGGTGCAGATCACACCCGCCAGACACCCCAGGGTGCAGATCACAACTGCCAGACACCCCAGGGTGCAGATCACACCCGCCAGACACCCCAAGGTGATCACACCCGCCAGACACCCCAGGGTGCAGATCACACCCGCCAGACACCCCAGGGTGCAGATCACACCCGCCAGACACCCCAGGGTGCAGATCACACCCGCCAGACACCCCAGGGTGCAGATCACACCCGCCAGACACCCCAGGGTGCAGATCACACCCGCCAGACACCCCAGGGTGCAGATCACACCCGCCAGACACCCCAGGGTGCAGATCACACCCGCCAGACACCCCAGGGTGCAGATCACACATGCCAGACACCCCAGGGTGCAGATCACACCCGCCAGACACCCCAGGGTGCAGATCACACCCGCCAGACACCCCAGGGTGCAGATCACACCCGCCAGACACCCCAGGGTGCAGATCACACCCGCCAGACACCCCAGGGTGCAGATCACACCCGCCAGACACCCCAGGGTGCAGATCACACCCGCCAGACACCCCAAGGTGATCACACCCGCCAGACACCCCAGGGTGCAGATCACACCCGCCAGACACCCCAGGGTGCAGATCACACCCGCCAGACACCCCAGGGTGCAGATCATACCCGCCAGACACCCCAGGGTGCAGATCACACCCGCCAGACACCCCAGGGTGCAGATCATACCCGCCAGACACCCCAGGGTGCAGATCACACTCGCCAGACACCCCCGGGTGCAGGAGAAAACACCAAACCTATCACCACTAATCAGACACTGTATCACTGCACATGCCCTCCCCCAGTCTGTATCACTCCACATGCCCTCCCCCAGTCTGTATCACTGCACATACCCTCCCCCAGTCTGTATCACTCCACATGCCCTCCCCCAGTCTATATCACTGCACATGCCCTCCCCCAGTCTGTATCACTCCACATGCCCTCCCCCAGTCTGTATCACTCCACATGCCCTCCCCCAGTCTGTATCACTGCACATGCCCTCCCCCAGTCTGTATCACTCCACATGCCCTCCCCCAGTCTGTATCACTCCACATGCCCTCCCCCAGTCTGTATCACTCCACATGCCCTCCCCCAGTCTGTATCACTCCACATGCCCTCCCCCAGTCTGTATCACTCCACATGCCCTCCCCCAGTCTGTATCACTGCACATGCCCTCCCCCAGTCTGTATCACTCCACATGCCCTCCCCCAGTCTGTATCACTGCACATGCCCTCCCCCAGTCTGTATCACTGCACATACCCTCCCCCAGTCTGTATCACTGCGTCACTCCTAATTTATGGCCATTCAGATAATAATCTGCCTTCCTGCTTTTGCTACCAAAGTGAATAATCTCTCATTTATCCACATTATACCGCATCTGCCATTCATGTACCCACTCACTCAGCCTGTCCAAATCACACTGAAGCATCTCTGCATCCTCCTCACAGCTCACCCTCCCACCCAGCTTGGTGTCATCCAGAAATGTGGAGAGATTACATTTTGTTCCCTCATCTGAATCATTAATATATATTGTGAATAACTGGGGTCCCAGCACCGATCCCTGCGGTACCCCACTGGTCACTGCTGGGGTCCCAGCACCGATCCCTGCGGTACCCCACTAGTCACTGCTGGGGTCCCAGCACCGATCCCTGCGGTACCCCACTAGTCACTGCTGGGGTCCCCGCACCGATCCCTGCGGTACCCTACTAGTCACTGCTGGGGTCCCAGCACTGATCCCTGCGATACCCCACTAGTCACTGCTGGGGTCCCAGCACCGATCCCTGCGGTGCCCCACTAGTCACTGCTGGGGTCCCAGGACCGATCCCTGCGTTACCCCACTAGTCACTGCTGGGGCCCCAGCACCGATCCCTGCGGTACCCCACTAGTCACTGCTGGGGTCTAGGCACCGATCCCTGCGGTACCCCACTAGTCACTGCTGGGGTCCCAGCACCGATCCCTGCGGTACCCCACTAGTCACTGCTGGGGTCCCAGCACCGATCCCTGCGGTACCCTCCCAGTCACTGCTGGGGTCCCAGCACCGATCCCTGCGGTACCCCACTAGTCACTGCTGGGGTCCCCGCACCGATCCCTGCGGTACCCCACTAGTCACTGCTGGGGTCCCCGCACCGATCCCTGCGGTACCCCACTAGTCACTGCTGGGGTCCCAGCACCGATCCCTGCGGTACCCCACTAGTCACTGCTGGGGTCCCAGCACCGATCCCTGCGGTACCCCCCCAGTCACTGCTGGGGTCTAGGCACCGATCCCTGCGGTACCCCCCAGTTACTGCTGGGGTCCCAGCACCGATCCCTGCGGTACCCCCCCAGTTACTGCTGGGGTCCCAGCACCGATCCCTGCGGTACCCCACTAGTCACTGCTGGGGTCCCAGCACCGATCCCTGCGGTACCCTCCCAGTCACTGCTGGGGTCCCAGCACCGATCCCTGCTGTACCCCACTAGTCACTGCTGGGGTCCCAGCACCGATCCCTGCGGTACCCCACTAGTCACTGCTGGGGTCCCCGCACCGATCCCTGCGGTACCCCACTAGTCACTGCTGGGGTCCCAGCACCGATCCCTGCGGTACCCCACTAGTCACTGCTGGGGTCCCAGCACCGATCCCTGCGGTACCCCCCCAGTCACTGCTGGGGTCCCAGCACCGATCCCTGCGGTACCCCCCCAGTCACTGCTGGGGTCTAGGCACCGATCCCTGCGATACCCCACTAGTCACTGCTGGGGTCCCAGCACCGATCCCTGCGGTACCCCACTGGTCACTGCTGGGGTCCCAGCACCGATCCCTGCGGTACCCCACTAGTCACTGCTGGGGTCCCAGCACCGATCCCTGCGGTACCCCACTAGTCACTGCTGGGGTCCCAGCACCGATCCCTGCGGTGCCCCACTAGTCACTGCTGGGGTCCCAGCACCGATCCCTGCGGTATCCCACTAGTCACTGCTGGGGTCCCAGCACCGATCCCTGCGGTACCCCACTAGTCACTGCTGGGGTCCCAGCACCGATCCCTGCGGTATCCCACTGGTCACTGCTGGGGTCCCAGCACCGATCCCTGCGGTATCCCACTGGTCACTGCTGGGGTCCCAGCACCGATCCCTGCGGTATCCCACTGGTTACTGCCTGTTACTTGGAAAGAGACCCACTTATTCCTACTCGGCCAACCAGTTTTCTATTCATCTCAGTACACTCCCCCCAATCCCATGCAGTTTAAATTTACACGGTAATCTCTTATGTGGGACTTGGACAAAAGTCCTCTGAAAGTCCAAATAAATCACATCCACTGGCTCCTCTTCATCAACTCTACTCGTTACATCCTCGATGAATTCCAGTAGATTTTCCCTTCAGAAATCTATGCTCTGTCCATTCCTTTTTTAAAAAACATATTTTTATTCTCCTTTTTCACATTTTCTCCCAAATTTACACCCAACAATAAACAATAATCAGTAACAAATATGTCAATCCCCATATCAATAACAACGGTCCCATCCTCCCACCAAACCCCAAACATTAGCCCGCATGTTAACATAAACAAATGACAAAAAGGAATCAGGGATCACCCACAGTCACCATTAACACACATCGCCCCCCCCTCCCCTCAACCCTCCCAGTCCCCAACCCCCCCTAATGTTCGATGTGATCTAATTCTCGAAAGTGCATAATGAATAATGCCCCTGAATTGTGGAACCCCTCCATCCTTCCCCTCAGTTCAAATTTGAGCTTTTCAAGCGTTAAGAATTCCAGCAGGTCCCCCCGCCACGCCAGGGCACAGGGTGGAGAGGTTGCTCTCCAACCTATCAGGATCCGCCTTCGGGCGATCAACGAGGCAAAGGCTACATCTGCCTCTGCACCCGTTTCCAACCCTGGCTGGTCCTACACCCCGAATATGGCCTCCCAGGGGCGAGGGTCCAGTTTCACATGCGTCACTTTAGAAATTACCCTAGAAACCTCCTTCCAGTAATCCTCTAGCTTTGGACAAGACCGAAATATATGAACGTGACTAGCGGGGCACCCCCCGCAACGTTCACACACATCTTCTACACTTTCAAAGAATCGGCTCATCCTCGCCCTCGCGAGGTGTGCTCTGTATACCACCTTCAGCTGTATCAGCCCCAACCTCACGCACGAGGTGGAGGCATTCACTCTCCGGAGCACCTCACACCAGACCCCCTCCTCCATACCCTCTCCCAGCTCTTCCTCCCACTTTGCCTTGATCCCTTCTAGCGGCGCCTTCTCCTCTTCCAAAATAGCTCCGTACACCGCCGATACTAACCCCTTCTCCAATCCCCCTGTCGTCAGCACCTCCTCCAGCAATGTGGAGGCCGGCTCCACCGGGAAGCTCTGTATCTCCTTTCTGGCAAAGTCTCGAACCTGCATGTATCTAAACATTTTCCCCTGCTCCAGCCCACACTTCGCTTCCAGCTCCTTGAATTCTGCAAACCGACCCCTAAGAAACAAATCTTTTAGCGTCTTAATCCCCTTCTCCTCCCAATTCCGAAAATTTCCATCCCACCTCCCTGGCTCAAATCTGTGGTTCCCCCGAATCGGCATTTTCCTTGACCCTGCCCCCAACCCGAAGTGTTGGCGAAACTGCCTCCAAATTCTCAATGAAGCTATTGTAACCGGACTCCCTGAGTATTTCCCCGGGGCTATCGGGAGCGGCGCTGTTGCTAGTGCTTTCAATCCCGACCCCCTGCACAACTCTCCTCCATTCTGACCCACTGGGAATCAACCCCTCTGACCCAGCTCCGCACCTTCTCCACATTCGCCGCCCAGTAGTAGTACATCAGGTTCGGAAGACCCAAAATCCTGCCTGCCTTCCCCTTTGCACCTTTCTAACTCTGACCACCTTCCCTCCCCATATGAACAAAGTAATCGTTCCCTCAATCTCTCTGAAAAATGCCTTTGGCAGGAAAAACGGCAGGCATTGAAAAATAAACAGAAATCGCGGCAACACGTTCATTTTAACCACCTGTACCCGACCCGCCAGTGACAGAGGGAGACCATCCCACCTTGCCAGATCAGCTTTCACTCTGCCCACCAAACTAGAAATGTTGTACCTGCGGAGCCCCCCCCACTCCCGGGCAACATGCACCCCCAGGTGCCTAAAGTGAGTCCCTGCTCTACGGAATGGCAGCCCCCCCACCCCTGCCCCCACCCCCGCCCGAGACACCACAAAATACTCACTCTTGTCTAGATTTAGTTTGTACCCCGAGAAAGACCCAAACACTCGAAGCAGCTCCAATATTCCCCCTATTGACACACTCGGTTCCGACACGTATAACAGCAAGTCATCGGCATATAAGGACACCCTATGCTCTATCCCCCCCCCCCGCACTATTCCTTTCCATACCCCCAAACTTCTTAATGCGATGGCCAACGGCTCAATCGCGATTGCAAACAGCAAGGGGGACATAGGACATCCCTGCCTAGTCCCACGGTGGAGAGAAAAGTATCTCGGGCTGATGTTGTTTGTGTGGACACTCGCCCTCGGCTCCTTATATCGTAGCTTTACCCAGTTCACAAATTTTGGTCCAATCCCAAACCGCTCCAGAACTGCCATCAAGTACCCCCATTCTCCCCGGTCAAACGCCTTCTCAGCGTCCAGTGCCACAACCACCTCTGTTTCCTTCCCCTCTGCCGGTGCCATAACGACGTTCAGTACCCTTCTAACGTTTGAAAAGAGCTGCCTCCCTCTCACGAACCCCGTCTGATCTTCACCTATCACCTTCGGGAGGCACTCCTCCGGCCTACCCGCCAGTACCTTCGCCAATACTTTTGCGCCCACATTCAGAAGTGATATGGGCCGATACGACCCACACTCCGTCGGATCCTTATCTTTTTTATAGCAACAGGGAAATCGATGCCTGCCCCAAAGTTTGTGGCAACACCCCCTTCCCTATCGCCTCTTCAAACATCCCCACCATCAGGGGTGCCAGCTTATCCTTGAATTTTTTATAATATTCCACTGGAAACCCATCTGGCCCTGCCACCTTCCCCGACTGCATCCTCTCAATCGCATCCTTTATCTCCTGCTCCACTATCACCCCTTCTAATGTAGCCCTGTCCCCCTCCCCTAACCTCGGGTACTCCAACCCATCTAGAAATTCCTGCCTCTCCCGGTCTCCCCCAGGTGGCTCTGACCTGTACAACCTCATGGAATTCCTCAAAAACCTTGCTAATCAGATCCGGAGCCATCACCAACTTCCCTGCCCTGTCCCGCACCTGAACAATTTCCCATGCTGCCCTGCTAACAATTTCCCTCCGGAGCTGCCCTGCTAACATGTTCGTAAACTGCACCCCTTACTCGTCTCAGTTGGTACACCGCCTTCCTGGTAGACAGTCGGTCAAAGCTCGCCTGTAGACTCTATCCATTCCAGCCTCTGTTTTCTTTTTTTTTTTTTAAATATATTTTTTCAAATTTTTCAACAAATTTTCAACAAAACCTGCCCCCCCCCAACAAAAAGAAACAAGAACACAACAAGCAGAAATTATACATTGGATTTCCCCCAGAGACAATAACCCCCCATATAACAGTAAAAAACACAAATAGGGAAACCCCCCACCTTCGCCCAAACGCCACCCCAAGAGAACCCCCCCCCCCCCCCCCCCCCCGGGCTGCCGTGCTGCTGACCTCCTCCTAACGCTCCGCGAGATAGTCCAGGAACGGTTGCCACCGCCTGGAGAACCCCTGCACAGACCCTCGCAAGGCAAACATTATCCTCTCCAGCTTGATGAACCCTGCCATGTCATTGATCCAAGCTTCCACACTAGGGGGCTTCGCATCTTTCCATAGTAGCAAAATCCTCCGCCGGGCTACCAGGGACGCAAAGGCCAGAATACCGGCCTCTTTCGCCTCCTGCACTCCCGGCTCACCCGATACCCCAAATAATGCTAATCCCCAGCTCGTCTTCACCCGGGCGTTCACCACCTTGGACATAGTCCTCCCAAAACCCTCCAAAACCCATCCAGTGCCGGGCACGACCAGAACATATGGACGTGATTTGCCGGGCTCCCAAAGCACCTCCCACATCTATCCTCCACCCCAAAGAACCTACTCAACCTCGCCCCTGTCATATACGCTCCGTGAGTAACTTTGAACTGTATTAGGCTGAGCCTGGTGCAAGAGGAGGAAGAATTAATCCTACTCAGGGCATCAGCCCACAGACCCTCATCTATCTCCTCCCCAAGCTCCTCCTCCCACTTGCCCTTTAACTCCTCCACCGAGGCCTCCTCCTCTTCCTTCAGCTCCTGGTAAATCGCTGAAACCTTGCCTTCTCCAACCCATACACCCGAAATCACCCTGTCCTGAATCCCACGTGCCGGAGGCAGCGGGAATTCCCTCACCTGCCGCCTCACAAACGCCCTCACTTGCATGTACCTGAAAGGGTTTCCTGGGGGTAGCCCAAACTTCTCCTCCAGCGCCCCTTGGCTCGCAAACGTCCCATCGATGAACAGGTCCTCCATTCTTCTAATTCCTGCCCGATGCCAGCTCCGAAACCCCCCATCCATCCTTCCCCGGACGAACCGATGGTTCTCCCCAATCGGGGACCAAACCGAGACTCCCACCTCGCCCCTGTGTCGCCTCCACTGCCCCCAGATCTTCAGCGTCGCCGCCACCACCGGACTCGTGGTGTACCTTGTCGGCGAGAGCGGCAGCGGTGCCGTCACCAGCGCCCTCAGGCTTGTGCCCACACAGGACGCCATCTCTAGTCTCTTCCACGCCGACCCCTCTCCCTCCATCACCCACTTATGGATCATCGCCACATTGGCTGCCCAATAATAGCCGCACAAATTCGGCAGCGGCAGCCCCCCCTGTCCCTGCTACGCTCCAGAAACACTCTCTTCACCCTCGGGGTCTTATTCGCCCACACAAATCCCATGATGCTCCTGCTTACCCATTTGAAAAAGGCTTTGGGGATCAAAATGGGCAGGCACTGGAACACAAAGAGAAACCTCGGGAGGACCGTCATTTTGATCGACTGCACCCTACCCGCTAGTGAGAGTGGCAGCATATCCCATCTTTTAAAATCCTCCTCCATCTGCTCCACCAACCGTGTCAAATTGAGCTTGTGCAGGGCCCCCCAACTCCGAGCTACTTGGATCCCCAGGTACCGAAAGCTCCTTTCCCCCCTCTTCAGCGGTAGCTCGTCTATCCCCCTTCCCTGGTCCCCTGAATGCACCACAAAGAGCTCACTCTTCCCTACGTTGAGCTTATAACCTGAAAAGTCCCCAAACACCCTAAGGATCCGCATGACCTCCGCCATCCCCTCCACTGGATCCGCAACATACAACAACATGTCATCGGCATACAACGACACCCGGTGTTCCTCTCGCCCCCGGACCAGTCCCCTCCATTTCCTCGACACCCTCTGTGCCATGGCCAACGGCTCAATTGCCAGTGCAAACAACAAGGGGGATAAGGGGCACCCCTGCCTCGTCCCCCGGTACAGCCGAAAGTACTCCGACCTCCGCTGGTTCGTAGCCACACTCGTCACCGGGGCTCTATATAGAAGCCTGACCCAACTGATGCACCCCTCCCCGAACCCAAACCTCCGCAACACTTCCCAAAGATACTCCCACTCCACCCGATCAAAGGCCTTCTCCGCGTCCATAGCTGCCACTACCTCCGCTTCCCCCTCCACCGAGGGCATCATGATCACATTGAGGAGCCTCCGCACATTCGTATTTAGCTGCCTACCCTTCACAAATCCCGTCTGGTCCTCATGAATCATCCCCGGGACACGGTCCTCAATTCTCGTAGCCAGCACCTTCGCCAGCAACTTAGCGTCAACATTGAGGAGCGAGATCATTCTATACAACCCACATTGCAATGGATCCTTGTCCCGCTTCAAAATCAAAGAAATCAGCGCCCTGGACATTGTCGGGGGCAAGGTCCCCCCCTCCCTCGCCTTATTAAAAGTCCTCACTAGCAACAGGCCCACACGTATTTCCTGTAGAATACAACCGGGAACCCATCCGGTCCCGGGGCCTTCCCCGCCTGCATGCTCCCCAATCCTTTAACCAGCTCCTCCAGCCCAATCGGCGCCCCCAAACCAGCCACCTCCTCCTCCTCCACCCTCGGGAACCTCAGCTGATCTAGGAATCGTCTCATCCCCATCTCCCCCGCTGAGGCTCAGACCTGTACAGATCCCCATAGGAGTCCCTAAATACCTCGTTTATTCTCACCGCACTCCGCACCGTATTCCCCCCTCTATCCCTAACTCCACCAATCTCCCTCACTGCCTCCCTCTTACGAAGCTGATGTGCCAGCATCCGACTCGCCTTCTCCCCATACTCATACGTCGCCCCCTGCGCTGTCCTCCACTGTGCCTCTGCTTTCCTCGTGGTCAACAGGTCGAACTCCGTCTGGAGGTTCCGTCGCTCCCTAAGTAGCCCCTCCTCGGGGGCCTCTGCATACCTCCTGTCCACCCTTAAAATCTCCTCCACCAACCTCTCCCTCCTCTCTCTCTTCTCCCTGTGGGCCCTAATGGAGATTAGCTCTCCCCTGACCACCGCCTTCAACTCCTCCCAGACTACCCCCACCTGCACCTCCCCGTTGTCGTTGGCCTCCAAGTATCTTTCAATGCACCCCCGCACCCGCCCGCTCACCCCCTCATCCGCCAACAGTCCCACATCAAGGCGCCACAGCGGGCGCTGGTCCCTCTCCTCCCCCAACTCCAGCTCCACCCAGTGCGGGGCGTGGTCCGAGATGGCTATGGCCGAATACTCCGTTCCCTCCACTTTCGGGATTAGCGCCCTACTCAAAATGAAAAAATCTATCCGGGAGGAGGCTCTATGGATGTGGGAAAAGAAGGAAAATTCCCTGGCCAGCGGCCTGGCAAACCTCCATGGATCCACTCCCCCCATCTGGTCCATAAACCCCCTGAGCACCTTGACCGCAGCCGGCCTCTTACCCGTCCTGGACCTAGAGCGATCCAATGCTGGGTCCAGCACCGTGTTGAAGTCCCCCCCCCCCCCCATAGGAGGCTTCCTACCTCCAGATCCGGGATCTGACCCAGCATGCGTTTCATAAATCCGGCATCATCCCAATTCGGGGCAGATACGTTTACCAGTACCACCCGCACCCCCTGCAGCCTACCACTCACCATCACATATCGACCTCCATTATCCACAATATTCAGTGCCTCGAACGACACCCACTTCCCCACCAGTATTGCAACCCCTCTGTTCTTCGCATCCAGCCCTGAATGAAAGACCTGCCCTACCCATCCCTTTCTCAGCCTAACCTGATCTGCCACCTTCAGATGTGTCTCCTGGAGCATAACCGTGTCTGCCTTCAGTCCCTTTAGGTGCGCGAACACTCGGGCCCTCTTGACCGGCCCGTTCAGGCCCCTCACATTCCAAGTTATCAGTCGGATTGGGGGACTTCTCCCCCCCCCCCCCCCCCCCCCCTCTGCCGACTAGCCATTTCCTTTTCTAGGCCAGCCACGTGCCCACGCCTCCCGCACACTCCAGTCCCCCAGGTGACGGACCCCCGCCCCGACTACCTCGCCTACTTCCAGCTCCCTTTTGGCCAATGCAGCAGCAACCCAGTTCCCCCCCTCCCGCCCGCTAGATCATCATGTAGCCATTTTGCTCCCCCCATGACACTCCCGTAAGTCAGCTGACTCCTGCTGACCCCGGCCTCTCCCGCCATTCCATCGACCCCCCAGTGTGAGAATCCCCCCACCCCTTGGCAGTCAGTGTGCGCTCCTCTCCAGCACCGCCCTTCACCCCCAGCCCCGCCCCCATCCTTCCCTAACGCGGGAAAAAGCCCGCGCTTTCCGTCTGAGCCGGCCCGGCCCCCTCTGGCGCAGCTCCTTTTTGCAGCCTTTACCCCAACTCCCCATCCCCGGGCCTCCACCCCCCCTCTTCCTCCGCGGGGCCCCGCCCCTCCAACACTGCCGCCCACACTCTCCCACAGCCCCCACATCAAATCCATTCACCCATCCCCACCCAGCACTCAAACAAAAAGAACATTCCCCAAACGCAGTAAACACCATAAACACCCCCCCCCCGACAAACCCTCAGTTTGAGTCCAACTTTTCAGTCTGTATAAAGTTCCACGCCTCATCAGGCGTTTCAAAATAGTGGTGCCGATCTTGGAACGTGACCCACAATCACGCTGGCTGCAGCATCCCGGACTTCACCCCCTTCCGATGGAGCACCGCCTTAGCCCGGTTGAAACCAGCCCTCTTGGAATGGGCAGCACAGTAGCACAGTGGTTAGCACAATTGCTTCACAGAGCCAGGGTCCCAGGTTCGATTCCCGGCTTGGGTCACTGTCTATGCGGAGTCTGCACATCCTCCCCGTGTGTGCGTGGGTTTCCTCCGGGTGCTCCGGTCTCCTCCCACAGTCCAAAGATGTGCAGGTTAGGTGGATTGGCCATGATAAATTGCCCTTATTGTCCAAAATTGCCCTTAATGTTAGGTGGGGTTACTGGGGTATGGGGTTAGGGTAGATTTGTTGACCTTGGGTAGGGTGCTCTTTCCAAGAGCCGGTGCAGACTCGATGGGCTGAATGGCCTCCTTCTGCACTGTAAATTCTATGATTCTTCTTAGCAACCTCCACACTCCAGTCTTGGTAAATTCGGATCTCCGTGTTCTCCCACCTGCTGCTCCGCTCTTTTTTGGCCCATCTCACGACGCACTCTCTGTCCATAAAGCGGTGGAACCTCACCACTACAGCCCTTGGCGGCACGTTGGCTTTGGGTCTCCTTGCCAGGACCCGATGAGCCCCATCCAGCTCCAGGGGCCTCGGGAAAGCTCCCGCGCCCATCAGCGAATTGAGCATCGTGCTCCCATATGCCCCGGCATCGGGCCCCTCCACTCCTTCAGGGAGACCCAGAATCCGAAGATTTTTCCTCCTCGACCTATTCTCCAGGTCCTCGAACCTTTCCGCCCACCTCTTGTGCAGCGCCTCGTGCGCCTCCACCTTCACCGCCAGGCCCAAGATCTCGTCCTCGTTCTCCGAGGCTTTTTGCCGCACCTCCCGGATCGCCGCCACTTGGGCCTTCTGGGTCTCCACTAGCTTCTCAATCGCCGCCTTCATTGGCGCCAGCATTTCTGTCTTCAGCTCCTCAAAGCAGCGCTTAAGAAACTCCGGCTGCTCCTGCGTCCACTGCGCCCACGCTGGTTGGTCTCCACCTGCCGCCATCTTGCTTTTCCTCCCTCGCACTTTTCGCTGCACCAGGATCATTTTTTAGCCGCTCCACTCCTGGTCCAATCCATATAATGTCGGGGGGACCTTGCTGTCACCTTCCCACACTGGAAGCCGTCGAACAACTGCCGATGGGGCCCCTCTGAAGAGCCCAAAAGTCCGTTCCCAGTGGGAGCTGCCGAACGTGTGACCTACCTAGGCATAGCCGCAACACTGCCCTGCCACTGATTTCTAAGTGCTCTGCTATAAAATCTTTGAGAATGGATTCTAGAATTGGCCCCACTACCGACGTCAGGGTGACGGGTCTATAATTCCCAGCTTTCTCTCTACCTCCCTTTTTAAATAGTGGAGTTAAATTAGCTACCCTCCAATCTGTGGGAACTGTTCCAGAATCTATAGAATCCTGGAAGATGACCACCAATGTATCCACTATTTGTTGAGTCTCTTCCTTCAATCCCTTGGGATGTAGATTCTCAGGCCCTGGGGATTTATCCGCCTTCAATCCCATCAATTTCCCCAACACCATTTCTCTACCAATACTAGTCTCCTTCAGTTCCTTCCTCTCATTAAACCCTGTGCTCCCCAACATTTCATAGAATCATGGAGTCCCTACAGTGCAAAAGGGGGCATTTGGCCCATGGAGTCTGTGCTGACACCCTAAAAGAACACCCTACCGAGGCCCATAGCCCACCATATCCCCGTAACCCCACCTAGCTGTTGGACACTTAGGGGCAATTTATCATGGCCAATCCACCTAAACTGCACATCTTTGGACTGTGGGAGGAAACCGGAGCACCCGGAGGAAACCCGCGCAGCCACAGGGAAAACCTGCAAACTCCACACAGTTATCCAAGGCCAGAATTGAACCCGGGTCCCGAGTGCTGAGGCAGCAGTGCTAACCACTGTGCCGCCCTTTCTGCTTTGTTATTTTTGTACTTCTTTGTGAAGACAGAACAAAAGTAGGTATTTAATTGCTCAACCATTTCTTTGTTCCTCATTATAAATTCGCCTGTTTCTGACTGTAAGGGACCTACATTTGTCTTCAACAATCTTTTTATCTTCATGTACCTCACTGTGTTTGTCAAATTTCTCTTTCAGAACAGGACCTCAGGACAAGTTAGTGCCACTCGGAGTGAGCGTATATTGCTCAGTTCCAACTGGCCCTCAATCCTTTCCGAGGGTGCGTGTGAAACCAGCAGGGGATTGGCCCCTATCCACTGGACAGAGGTCTAGGTGGTAAAATCATACCAGAGCACCATCTCCGTGCTTATAAGATACTCACGTAGTGATCATGGTTTCCATGAAGATGAGGATAAAGACGAGGATAGCAGGAATCACACTGGCAAACATCATCCAGATGGGGAAATTCGAGTTTGTTCCAAGAGGATTAATGAGCCAACCTCTCTTCTCCGGAGAGGTGACAGAAAGGCCGGTTGGAACACTCAGTTTCTGAAAGAAAAGCAGAGCCAGTTGGGAGAAAGTCATCACCGCACAGAACAGTCAGAGTGAAAGGTGGATACTAGTCACTTCAATTCACTGCCCCTCGAACCACAGCGGAACAGGGTTAGACACAGAGTAAAGTTCCCTCTGCACTATCCCCGTCAAACACTCCCAGGACAGGTACAGCACAGGGTTAGATACGGAGTAAAGCTCCCTCTACACTGTCCCCATCAAACACTCCCAGGACAGGTACACATGCGGTTAGATACAGAGTAAAGCTCCCTCTACACTGTCCCCATCAAACACTCCCAGGACAGGTACAGCACGGGGTTAGATACAGAGTAAAGCTCCCTCTACACTGTCCCCATCAAACACTCCCAGGACAGGTACAGCACGCGGTTAGATACAGAGTAAAGCTCCCTCTGCACTGTCCCCATCAAACACTCCCAGGACAGGTACAGCAAGGGGTTAGATACAGAGTAAAGCTCTCTCTACACTGTCCCTATCAAACACTCCCAGGACAGGTACAGCACGGGGTTAGATACAGAGTAAAGCTCCCGCTACACTGTCCCCAACAAACACTCCCAGGACAGGTACAGCACAGGGTTAGATACAGAGTAAAGCTCCCTCTACACTGTCCCCATCAAACACTCCCAGGACAAGTACAGCACGGGGTTAGATACAGAGTAAAGCTCCCTCTACACTGTCCCCATCAAACACTCCGAGGACTGGTACAGCACGGGGTTAGATACAGAGTAAAGCTCCCTCTACACTGTCCCCATCAAACACTCCCAGGACAGGTACAGCACGGGGTTAGATACAGAGTAAAGCTCCCTCTACACAGTCCCCATCAAACACTCCCAGGACAGGTACAGCACGGGGTTAGACACAGAATACAGGTCCCTCAACACTGTCCCCATCAAACACTCCCAGGACAGGTACAGCACAGGGTTAGATACAGAGTAAAGCTCCCTCTACACTGTCCCCATCAAACACTCCCAGGACAGGTACAGCACAAGGTTAGAAATACAGTAAAGCACCCACTACACTGTCCCCATCAAACACTCCCAGGACAGGTACAGCACAGGGTTAGATACAGAGTAAAGCTCCCTCTACACTGTCCCCATCAAACACTCCCAGGACAGGTACAGCACAGGGTTAGACACAGAGTAAAGCTCCCTCTGCACTGTCCCCATCAAACACTCCCAGGACAGGTCCAGCACGGGGTTAGGCACAGAGTAAAGCTCCCTCTGCACTGTCCCCATCAAACACTCCCAGGACAGGTACAGCACGGGGTTAGATACAGAGTAAAGCTCCCTCTACACTCTCCCCATCAAACACTCCCAGGACAGGTACAGCATGCGGTTAGATACAGAGTAAAGCTCCCTCTGCACTGTCCCCATCAAACACTCCCAGGACAGGTACAGCACGGGGTTAGATACAGAGTAAAGCTCCCTCTACACTGTCCCCATCAAACACTCCCAGGACAGGTACAGCACAGGGTTAGATACAGAGTAAAGCTCCCTCTACACTGTCCCCATCAAACACTCCCAGGACAGGTACAGCACGGGGCTAGATACAGAGTCAAGCTCCCTCTACACTGTCCCCATCAAACACTCCCAGGACTGGTACAGCACAGGGTTAGATACAGAGTAAAGCTCCCTCTACACTGTCCCCATCAAACACTCCCAGGACAGGTACAGCACGGGGTTAGATACAGAGTAAAGCTCCCTCTACACTGTCCCCATCAAACACTCACAGGACAGGTACAGCACGGGGTTAGATACAGA
Organism: Scyliorhinus torazame; assembly: GCF_047496885.1. Taxonomy (NCBI): domain Eukaryota; kingdom Metazoa; phylum Chordata; class Chondrichthyes; order Carcharhiniformes; family Scyliorhinidae; genus Scyliorhinus; species Scyliorhinus torazame. The sequence goes on from NC_092717.1 coordinate 251,807,160, forward strand.
ATAAAGGTCCCTCTACACTGTCCCCATCAAACACTCCCAGGACAGGTACAGCACGGGGTTAGATACAGAGTAAAGCTCCCTCTACACTGTCCCCATCAAACACTCCCAGGACAGGTACAGCACGGGGTTAGATACAGACTAAAGCTCCCTCTACACTGTCCCCATCAAACACTCCGAGGACTGGTACAGCACGGGGTTAGATACAGAGTAAAGCTCCCTCTACACTGTCCCCATCAAACACTCCCAGGACAGGTACAGCACGGGGTTAGATACAGAGTAAAGCTCCCTCTACACTGTCCCCATCAAACACTCCCAGGACAGGTACAGCACGGGGTTAGATACAGAATAAAGGTCCCTCTACACTGTCCCCATCAAACACTCCCAGGACAGGTACAGCACGGGGTTAGATACAGAGTAAAGCTCCCTCTACACTGTCCCTATCAAACACTCCCAGGACAGGTACAGCACAGGGTTAGATACAGAGTAAAGCTCCCTCTACACTGTCCCCATCAACCACTCCCAGGACAGGTACAGCACGGGGATAGATACAGAGTAAAGCTCCCTCTACACTGTCCCCATCAAACACTCCCAGGACAGGTACAGCACGGGGTTAGATACAGAGTAAAACTCCCTCTACACTGTCCCCATCAAACACTCCCAGGACAGGTACAGCGCGGGGTTAGATACAGAGTAAAGCTCCCTCTACACTGTCCCCATCAAACACTCCCAGGACAGGTACAGCACGGTGTTAGATACAGAGTAAAGCTCCCTCTACACTGTCCCCATCAAACACTTCCAGGACAGGTACAGCACAGGGTTAGACACAGAGTAAAGCTCCCTCTGCACTGTCCCCATCAAACACTCCCAGGACAGGTCCAGCACGGGGTTAGACACAGAGTAAAGCTCCCTCTGCACTGTCCCCATCAAACACTCCCAGGACAGGTACAGCATGCGGTTAGATACAGAGTAAAGCTCCCTCTACACTGTCCCCATCAAACACTCCCAGGACAGGTACAGCACGGGGTTAGATACAGAGTAAAGCTCCCTCTACACTGTCCCCATCAAACACTCCCAGGACAGGTACAGCATGCGGTTAGATACAGAGTAAAGCTCCCTCTGCACTGTCCCCATCAAACACTCCCAGGACAGGTACAGCACGGGGTTAGATACAGAGTAAAGCTCCCTCTACACAGTCCCCATCAAACACTCCCAGGACAGGTACAGCACAGGGTTAGATACAGAGTAAAGCTCCCTCTACATTGTCCCCATCAAACACTCCCAGGACAGGTACAGCACAGGGTTAGATACAGAGTAAAGCTCCCTCTACACTGTCCCCATCAAACACTCCCAGGACAGGTACAGCACGGGGATAGATACAGAGTAAAGCTCCCTCTACACTGTCCCCATCAAACACTCCCAGGACAGGTACAGCACGGGGTTAGATACAGAGTAAAGCTCCCTCTACACTGTCCCCATCAAACACTCCCAGGACAGGTACAGCGCGGGGTTAGATACAGAGTAAAGCTCCCTCCACACTGTCCCCATCAAACACTCCCAGGACAGGTACAGCATGGGGTTAGATACAGAGTAAAGCTCCCTCTACACTGTCCCCATCAAACACTCCCAGGACAGGTACAGCACGGGGTTAGATACAGAGTAAAGCTCCCTCTACACTGTCCCCATCAAACACTTCCAGGACAGGTACAGCACAGGGTTAGACACAGAGTAAAGCTCCCTCTGCACTGTCCCCATCAAACACTCCCAGGACAGGTCCAGCACGGGGTTAGACACAGAGTAAAGCTCCCTCTGCACTGTCCCCATCAAACACTCCCAGGACAGGTACAGCATGCGGTTAGATACAGAGTAAAGCTCCCTCTACACTGTCCCCATCAAACACTCCCAGGACAGGTACAGCACGGGGTTAGATACAGAGTAAAGCTCCCTCTGCACTGTCCCCATCAAACACTCCCAGGACAGGTACAGCACGGGGTTAGATACAGAGTAAAGCTCCCTCTACACTGTCCCCATCAAACACTCACAGGACAGGTACAGCACGGGGTTAGATACAGAATAAAGGTCCCTCTACACTGTCCCCATCAAACACTCCCAGGACAGGTACAGCACGGGGTTAGATACAGAGTAAAGCTCCCTCTACACTGTCCCCATCAAACACTCCCAGGACAGGTACAGCACGGGGTTAGATACAGACTAAAGCTCCCTCTACACTGTCCCCATCAAACACTCCGAGGACTGGTACAGCACGGGGTTAGATACAGAGTAAAGCTCCCTCTACACTGTCCCCATCAAACACTCCCAGGACAGGTACAGCACGGGGTTAGATACAGAGTAAAGCTCCCTCTACACTGTCCCCATCAAACACTCCCAGGACAGGTACAGCACGGGGTTAGATACAGAATAAAGGTCCCTCTACACTGTCCCCATCAAACACTCCCAGGACAGGTACAGCACGGGGTTAGATACAGAGTAAAGCTCCCTCTACACTGTCCCTATCAAACACTCCCAGGACAGGTACAGCACAGGGTTAGATACAGAGTAAAGCTCCCTCTACACTGTCCCCATCAACCACTCCCAGGACAGGTACAGCACGGGGATAGATACAGAGTAAAGCTCCCTCTACACTGTCCCCATCAAACACTCCCAGGACAGGTACAGCACGGGGTTAGATACAGAGTAAAACTCCCTCTACACTGTCCCCATCAAACACTCCCAGGACAGGTACAGCGCGGGGTTAGATACAGAGTAAAGCTCCCTCTACACTGTCCCCATCAAACACTCCCAGGACAGGTACAGCACGGTGTTAGATACAGAGTAAAGCTCCCTCTACACTGTCCCCATCAAACACTTCCAGGACAGGTACAGCACAGGGTTAGACACAGAGTAAAGCTCCCTCTGCACTGTCCCCATCAAACACTCCCAGGACAGGTCCAGCACGGGGTTAGACACAGAGTAAAGCTCCCTCTGCACTGTCCCCATCAAACACTCCCAGGACAGGTACAGCATGCGGTTAGATACAGAGTAAAGCTCCCTCTACACTGTCCCCATCAAACACTCCCAGGACAGGTACAGCACGGGGTTAGATACAGAGTAAAGCTCCCTCTACACTGTCCCCATCAAACACTCCCAGGACAGGTACAGCATGCGGTTAGATACAGAGTAAAGCTCCCTCTGCACTGTCCCCATCAAACACTCCCAGGACAGGTACAGCACGGGGTTAGATACAGAGTAAAGCTCCCTCTACACAGTCCCCATCAAACACTCCCAGGACAGGTACAGCACAGGGTTAGATACAGAGTAAAGCTCCCTCTACATTGTCCCCATCAAACACTCCCAGGACAGGTACAGCACAGGGTTAGATACAGAGTAAAGCTCCCTCTACACTGTCCCCATCAAACACTCCCAGGACAGGTACAGCACGGGGATAGATACAGAGTAAAGCTCCCTCTACACTGTCCCCATCAAACACTCCCAGGACAGGTACAGCACGGGGTTAGATACAGAGTAAAGCTCCCTCTACACTGTCCCCATCAAACACTCCCAGGACAGGTACAGCGCGGGGTTAGATACAGAGTAAAGCTCCCTCCACACTGTCCCCATCAAACACTCCCAGGACAGGTACAGCATGGGGTTAGATACAGAGTAAAGCTCCCTCTACACTGTCCCCATCAAACACTCCCAGGACAGGTACAGCACGGGGTTAGATACAGAGTAAAGCTCCCTCTACACTGTCCCCATCAAACACTTCCAGGACAGGTACAGCACAGGGTTAGACACAGAGTAAAGCTCCCTCTGCACTGTCCCCATCAAACACTCCCAGGACAGGTCCAGCACGGGGTTAGACACAGAGTAAAGCTCCCTCTGCACTGTCCCCATCAAACACTCCCAGGACAGGTACAGCATGCGGTTAGATACAGAGTAAAGCTCCCTCTACACTGTCCCCATCAAACACTCCCAGGACAGGTACAGCACAGGGTTAGATACAGAGTAAAGCTCCCTCTACACTGTCCCCATCAAACACTCCCAGGACAGGTACAGCACGGGGATAGATACAGAGTAAAGCTCCCTCTACACTGTCCCCATCAAACACTCCCAGGACAGGTACAGCACGGGGTTAGATACAGAGTAAAGCTCCCTCTACACTGTCCCCATCAAACACTCCCAGGACAGGTACAGCGCGGGGTTAGATACAGAGTAAAGCTCCCTCCACACTGTCCCCATCAAACACTCCCAGGACAGGTACAGCATGGGGTTAGATACAGAGTAAAGCTCCCTCTACACTGTCCCCATCAAACACTCCCAGGACAGGTACAGCACGGGGTTAGATACAGAGTAAAGCTCCCTCTACACTGTCCCCATCAAACACTTCCAGGACAGGTACAGCACAGGGTTAGACACAGAGTAAAGCTCCCTCTGCACTGTCCCCATCAAACACTCCCAGGACAGGTCCAGCACGGGGTTAGACACAGAGTAAAGCTCCCTCTGCACTGTCCCCATCAAACACTCCCAGGACAGGTACAGCATGCGGTTAGATACAGAGTAAAGCTCCCTCTACACTGTCCCCATCAAACACTCCCAGGACAGGTACAGCACGGGGTTAGATACAGAGTAAAGCTCCCTCTGCACTGTCCCCATCAAACACTCCCAGGACAGGTACAGCACGGGGTTAGATACAGAGTAAAGCTCCCTCTACACTGTCCCCATCAAACACTCCCAGGACAGGTACAGCACAGGGTTAGATACAGAGTAAAGCTCCCTCTACACTGTCCCCATCAAACACTCCCAGGACAGGTACAGCACGGGGTTAGATACAGAGTCAAGCTCCCTCTACACTGTCCCCATCAAACACTCCCAGGACTGGTACAGCACAGGGTTAGATACAGAGTAAAGCTCCCTCTACACTGTCCCCATCAAACACTCCCAGGACAGGTACAGCACGGGGTTAGATACAGAGTAAAGCTCCCTCTACACTGTCCCCATCAAACACTCACAGGACAGGTACAGCACGGGGTTAGATACAGAATAAAGGTCCCTCTGCACTGTCCCCATCAAACACTCCCAGGACAGGTACAGCACGGGGTTAGATACAGAGTAAAGCTCCCTCTACACTGTCCCCATCAAACATTCCCAGGACAGGTGCAGCACAAGGTTAGAAATACAGAGTAAAGCACCCACTACACTGTCCCCATCAAACACTCCCAGGACAGGTACAGCACGGGATTAGATACAGAGTAAAGCTCCCTCTACACTGTCCCCATCAAACACTCCCAGGACAGGTACAGCACGGGGTGAGATACAGAGTAAAGCTCCCTCTTCACTGTCCCCATCAAACACTCCCAGGACAGGTACAGCACGGGATTAGATACAGAGTAAAGCTCCCTCTACCCTGTCCCCATCAGATACCTTTTTATATAAGAGCAATACACAATTCTTGTGGACTGAAGGTAGATGGTGAAAGGATTAATTGAGTTGGTAAAGTGCCTGCTCCCGGGATCTGTGTGGTGTGCAGACCCTGATTGGGACAGTCTCTGTAACCCTACCCCAGTCTCTGTAACCCTACCCCAGTCTCTGTAACCCTACCCCAGTCTCTGTAACCCCAGTGTTATCCTGAGTCGCTCCCCTGTCGCTTCCACTGCTCATTGAAGCCTCTCTTCATTACAGCCATATGTGGCTTTTCGCAGTCACGGTGGCAGTTTTGTGCTGGATTATAACCCCTGGAAAGCTGTCTGAGGTACTGTCAACCCCCTCCGGAGCGGACCCCCTTCGGAGCGGACCCCCTCCGGAGCAAACCCCCAACCGGAGCGGGCCCCCATCCGGAGCAGACCCCCATCCGGAGCGAACCCCCAACCGGAGCGGATCCCCAACTGGAGCGGTCCCCCATCCGGAGCAGACCTCCATCCGCAGCAAACCCCCAACTGGAGCGGACCCCCATCCGGAGCAGACCTCCATCCGGAGCGGGCGCGCATCCGGAGCGAACCCCCAACCAGAGAGGACCTCCATCCGGAGTGGTCCCCCATCTGGACCGGAACCCCATCCGGAGCGGATCCCTATCTGGACCGGACCCCCACCCGGAGGGGGTCCCCATCCGGACCGGATCCCCATCCGGAGAGGACCCCTATCCGGAGCGAACCCCCATCCGGAGCGAACCCCCATCCGGAGCGGATCCCAACTCGGAACAGCCAATGCGTTGTTATAAAGAAAACCTCTTGCTGCCTGACGGCGCCGAGGTCCCAGGCTGCTGTCCGCGTGGAGTTTGCACATTCTCCCCGTGTCTGCGTGGGCTTCGCCCCCACAACACAAAGATGTGCAGGGTAGGTGGATTGGTCACGCTAAATTGCCCCTCAATTGGAAAACAAAGAATTGGGGGCGTTAAATTTATAAAAACGAATAACGGAAAACTCTGGTGTAACTGAGATTAACAGCTCAATCTGTCTCCATCAGCAGACACTTTTTTTCCATAAATTTAGAGAACCCAATTCTCTTTTCCAATTAAGGGGCAATTTAGCGTGGCCAATCCACCTACGCTGCACATCTTTGGGTTGTGGGGGTGAGACCCACGCAGACACGGGGCGAATGTGCAAACCCCACACGGACAGAGACCCAGGGCCAGGATCGAACCCGCTCCTCAGCGCCGTGAGGCAGCAGTGCTAACCCACTGCGCCATCGTGCTGCCCTTATCAGGAGACACTTTGATGTTTCACTGGATGAAGTGTCCCTTTCAGGACTGAGCCAGGATTGGGTTAAAAAGAAACTGAAAAATCAAAGTTAGCAGCTCAATAAGAAAGTGACTGTTTCCAGGATGTGCTGCTCTCTATTGGAGTGGACAGTGGGGGGTGGGATGGGCACAGACACCAGCTGAACACAGGGCAGCGGCAGTCACGTTCCTCAGGATAGGGTTCGTAGAATCCCTGCTGTGCAGGAGGAGGCCATTCGGCCCATCGGGTCTGCACCCTCTGAAAGAGCACTCTACCTAGGTCCACTCCCCCACCGTGCCGCCCTCGTCGCCGTGTCATTGGTACAGGAATGAGAAATGACCTTAGCTCAAAAGATATAGGCGGGATTCTCCAATCCCGCGGCCATGGTTTGATGCCAGCGTGAAAAGTGGCGCGAGCCACTCCGGCAACAACGGGCCTCCAGTGGCAGGTATTCACCCCTTCCTCGGGGGCTAGTATGGCGCCGCAGCGGTGTCCGCAGCTCCGACGCCCGAAAGCCGGTGCGCCACAGCCGACGCGAGTCCGTGCACGCGCGTGGGTTCCCGTCTCGCCGGCCCCCGGGCAATATGGCGGAGCCCCACAGGGGCCCAGCGCGGAAGAACATATGCCCCCCACGGAACTAGCCCGCCGGCCGATCGGTTGGTCCCGATCGCGAGCCAGGCCACCGTGGAGGCCCCCCCCCAGGGGTCGGATCCCCCCCCACCAGGACGGCCCCCGCAGACAGAACTCCGGGAACATACGTAACCCACACCGGAGGGGACTCTGCCCGAAGAATGGCCGGGGCCCCCGTCGGGGGCTTTCAATGGCCCCCGACCGGCGCGGAGGCGATCCCGCGGGCGCCTGAGAATCGGCGCCGGAGAATCGGTGGGCGGGCGTGGCCTGATTCTCGCGCCCCCCCCCCCCCCCCCCCCCCCCCCCCCCCCCCCGGCGATTCTCTGACCCGCCGTGGGGGTCACAGTTGCAAAGGGAGCTGGAATGTGAGTTCAGAGTGTAGGCAGGAGAAATTATTACAGCCGTACGTTCTAGAGCCGTACATTCTAGAACCAACCAGGGAGCAGCTGTTCTAGACCTGGGAATGAGCAGTGGGATAGGATTAATCAATTTCTTCTTGGGAAAAGACCTTTACCCCTGGAATGAGTCAAGTAAACCTTCTCTGTACTGCTTCAAACGCAATACTTTTTTTACAATGAGATCACGACCATTCACAATATTCCAGGTGCCGTCTCACTGCTGTCCTGTACAGCTGCAGTAAAATGTCACAGAATCAGGGGTGGCACAGTGGTTAGCTCTGCTGCCTCACAGCGCCCGGGATCTGGGTTCCATTCCCACCTTGGGTGACTGTGCGGAGTCTGCACATCCTCCCCGTGTCAGCGTGGGTTTCCTCCGGGTGCTCCGGTTTCCTCCCACAGACCAAAGATGTGCAGGTTAGGTGGATTGGCCCTAGGTGGGATCTTTCAGAGGATCAGTGTAGACTCGATGGGCCGAATGGCCTCCTTCTGCACTGTAAATGCTATGAGTCAGAAACGTTCCAGCACAGGAGGCCTTTTGGCCCAGCATGTCTGTCCTGGCTCTCTGAATGAGCAAATCATATGGTCCATTCTCCTGCCTTCTCCCATCATCCTGCACATCCAGTCTTTCAATATCAAAGTCTAATTCCCTTCGAAAAGCTTTGATTGAACCTGCCTCCATCAGTCTCAGGCAGTGCAGACCATAATATGGCCGGGAGGCTGGGATTCCTGCGGTGAGTAACTCACCTCCTGACTCCACAAAGCCTGTCCATCATCTACAAGGGACAAGTCAGGAGTGTGATGGAATACTCCCCACTTGCCTGGATGAGTGCGGCTCCAACAACACTCAAGAAGCTCGACACCGACTTCCGGGTGCGGCGATGACCAGCTGAGTCGCACGTTTCGGCAGCTCCCTGTGAAACGGACTTTTGGGCTCTTGATAGGAGCCCCAACGGCAATTTTAACGGCTGAAAACACCGTGCGGTAAACCAGAAGGGTGTTCCCCCTGGACACGGATGGAAAAAGGAGAGGAAAGTGGCCGGATTGCAGCGGATCCTTTGGAACAACGGCAAGGAAGGCAAGCAGAAACCAAGATGGCGTCGGAAGGTGGCAGTTTCATATGGGGCCCTGAACAACAAGAGTTTTTGAAACGCTGCGTGGAGGAGATAAAAAAGGAAATGAAGAAAGAGTTGTTGGCCCCGATATTACAGGCGATTGAAGGGCTGAAAGAGGAACAAAAGACCCAGGAACAGGAGCTTCGGGTCGTGAAGGCGAAAGCAGCAGAGAATGAAAACGATATACAGGGCCTGGTGGTGAAGTCGGAGATACAGGAGGCACACCAGAAACGATCTGTGGAGAGGTTGGAGGCACTGGAAAATAACGCAAGGAGGAACAACTTGAGGATTCTTGGCCTTCCTGAAGGTGTGGAGGGGGCGGACGTCGGGGCATATGTGAGCACGATGCTGCACTCGTTAATGGGAGTGGAGGCCCCGACGGGTCCGTTGGAGGTGGAGGGAGCATACCGAGTTATGGTGCGAGGATCGAGAGCAGGAGAAGCTCCCAGAGCCATAGTGGTGAGATTTCTCCGTTTTAAGGATAGAGAAATGGTCCTTAGATGGGCGAAGAAAACTCGGTGTAGTAAATGGGAGAACGCGGTGATCCGCGTCTATCAAGATTGGAGTGCGGAGGTGGCGAGAAGGAGGGCGAGCTTTAATCGGGCCAAAGCGGTACTTCACAAAAAAAAGATAAAGTTTGGAATGCTGCAACCGGCAAGACTGTGGGTCACATATCAAGGGAGGCACCACTACTTTGAGACGGCGGATGAAGCGTGGACTTTTATTGTAGAAGAAAAATTGGAATGATTGGACTACGAAAATGAACGTTTGGACAAAGTGGTGGGACGAGTTGGGGGGGGGCGAAGAGGGATTGTATGATTAATCCTGCGGTATGGTAACTTTTCTTTCTCCCACAGGTGGTGATGGGGGGAGGTGGGGAGGGAGAGGAGATGGGGCGTTGGCCATGGGAGGCGGGGCCGAGGGAGAGGCGCGGGCTTGGTTCCCGCGCTATGATAATTATGGCGGGAATAGAGAAGCAGGAAGGAGGGGGCGCCGCACGGGGCGAGCCGTGATCACGGGGGGAAGCCGAGGTCAGCCAGAGTTTGCTGACTTCTGGGAGCAACATGGGGGGAGTAATTACGCTAGCGGGGGGTCTAGCGGGGGGGGGGGGGGGAGGGGGGAATTACTGGGTTGCTGCTGCTGGGGAAAGGGGGGAGTGGGTACGGGAAAGGATGGGCGGGGGGGGCACCGTCTGGGAGAAATACAGCTGCGTGGGAACTGGGCGAGAAGCTGGAAAAAGATGATGGCTAACCGGCAAGGGGGGGGGGGGGGGGGGGAAGCCCCCCAACTCGGCTGATCACGTGGAACGTGAGGGGGCTTAACGGGCCGATAAAGAGGGCACGAGTACTCGCACACCTTAAGAAACTTAAAGCAGATGTGGTCATGTTACAGGAAACGCACCTGAAACTGATAGATCAGGTTAGGTTGCGCAAAGGATGGGTAGGGCAGGTGTTCCATTCGGGGCTGGATGCGAAAAAACAGGGGGGTGGCTATATTAGTGGGGAAGCGGGTAATGTTCGAGGCAAAGACTATAGTGGCGGATAACGGGGGCAGATACGTGATGGTGAGTGGCAAATTACAGGGAGAGATGGTGGTGTTGGTAAACGTGTATGCCCCGAATTGGGACGATGCCAATTTTATGAGGCGAATGCTAGGACGCATCCCAGACCTAGAGACCGGAAAGCTGATAATGGGGGGAGACTTTAACACGGTGTTGGAACCAAGGCTGGATAGGTCGAAGTCCAGGACTGGTAGGAGGCCGGCAGCAGCCAAGGTGCTTAAGGATTTTAAGGAGCAGATGGGAGGGGTGGACCCGTGGAGATTCAGTAGACCGAGGAGTAAGGAGTTCTCGTTTTTCTCCTATGTCCATAAAGTCTATTCACGCATAGACTTTTTTGTGTTGGGTAGGGCATTGATCCCGAGGGTGAGGGGAACGGAATATACGGCTATAGCCATTTCGGATCATGCCCCACACTGGGTAGACTTGGAGATAGGGGAGGAAACAAGAGGGCGTCCACCCTGGAGAATGGACATGGGACTAATGGCGGATGAGGGGGTGTGCTTAAGGGTGAGGGGATGCATTGAAAAGTACTTGGAACTCAATGACAATGGGGAGGTTCAGGTGGGAGTGGTCTGGGAGGCGTTGAAGGCGGTGGTTAGGGGGGAGCTGATATCAATAAGGACACATAAAGGGAAGCAGGAGAGTAAGGAACGGGAGCGGTTGTTACAAGAACTTTTGAGGGTGGACAGACAGTATGCGGAAGCACCGGAGGAGGGACTGTATAGGGAAAGGCAAAGGCTGCATGTGGAATTTGACTTGCTGACCACAGGCACTGCAGAGGCACAATGGAGGAAGGCGCAGGGTGTACAGTATGAATATGGAGAGAAGGCGAGCAGATTGATGGCACACCAATTGAGGAAAAGGGGAGCAGCGAGGGAAATAGGGGGGGTGAGAGTCGAAGATGGAGAGACGGAGCGGGGAGCGGAGAGAGTGAATGAAGTGTTTAAGACATTTTATAAAAAATTGTATGAAGCTCAACCCCCGGATGGGAGGGAGAGAATGATGGAGTTTTTGGATCGGCTGGAAATTCCCAAGGTGGAAGAGCAGGAAAGGATGGGATTGGGAGCACAGATCACGGTAGAAGAAGTGGTGAAAGGAATTAGGAACATGCAGACGGGAAAGGCTCCGGGACCGGACGGATTCCCAGTTGAATTTTACAGAAAATATTTGGACTTGCTCGCCCCGCTACTGACGAGGACCTTTAACGAGGCAAAGGAAAGGGGACAACTGCCCCCGACTATGTCAGAAGCAACGATATCGCTTCTTTTAAAGAAGGAAAAGGATCCGCTACAATGCGGGTCCTACAGACCAATCTCCCTCCTCAATGTAGATGCCAAGGTCTTGGCCAAGGTAATGGCAATGAGAATAGAGGAATGGGTCCCGGGGGTGGTTCATGAGGACCAAACTGGGTTTGTGAAGGGGAGACAGCTGAACACGAACATACGGAGGTTGTTAGGGGTAATGATGATGGCCCCACCAGAGGGTGAAACGGAGATAGTAGTGGCGATGGATGCCGAGAAAGCATTTGATAGAGTGGAGTGGGATTATCTGTGGGAGATGTTGAGGAGATTTGGGTTCGGAGAGGGGTATGTTAGATGGGTGCAGCTGTTGTATAGGGCCCCAGTGGCGAGTGTGGTCACGAATGGACGGGGATCGGCATATTTTCGGCTCCATAGAGGGACAAGGCAGGGATGTCCTCTGTCCCCATTATTGTTTGCACTGGCGATTGAGCCCCTGGCGATAGCGCTGAGAGGTTCCAAGGGATAGAGGGGAATACTTAGGGGAGGAGAAGAACACCGGGTATCTTTATATGCGGATGATCTGCTACTATATGTGGCGGATCCAGTGGAGGGGATGCCAGAAATAATGCGGATACTTGGGGAGTTTGGGGATTTTTCAGGGTATAAATTGAACATGGGGAAGAGTGAGCTGTTTGTGGTGCATCCAGGGGAGCAGAGTAGGGAAATAGAAGACCTACCGTTGAGGAAGGTAACAAGAGACTTTCGTTACCTGGGGATCCAGATAGCTAAGAATTGGGGCACATTGCACAGGCTAAATTTGACGCGGTTGGTGGAACAGATGGAGGAAGATTTCAAGAGATGGGATATGGTAGCATTGTCAATGGCAGGGAGGGTGCAGGCGGTTAAGATGGTGGTCCTCCCGAGATTCCTCTTTGTGTTTCAGTGTCTCCCGGTGGTGATCACGAAGGCTTTTTTCAAAAGGATAGAAAAGAGTATCATGGGGTTTTGTTTGGGCCGGGAAGACTCCGAGAGTGAGGAAGGGATTCTTACAGCGTAGTAGGGATAGGGGGGGGCTGGCACTACCGAGCCTAAGTGAGTATTATTGGGCCGCTAATATTTCAATGGTGAGTAAGTGGATGGGAGAGGAGGAAGGAGCGGCGTGGAAGAGATTAGAGAGGGCGTCCTGTAGGGGGACCAGCCTGCAGGCTATGGTGACAGCCCCATTGCCGTTCTCACCAAGGAACTATACCACGAGTCCGGTGGTGGTAGCTACACTGAAGATTTGGGGACAGTGGAGACGACATAGGGGAAAGACCGGAGCACTGGGGGGGTCCCCGATAAGAAACAACCATAGGTTTGCCCCGGGGGGAATGGATGGGGGATATGGAATGTGGCAAAGAGCAGGTATAACGCAATTGAAAGATCTATTTGTGGATGGGAAGTTTGCGAGTCTGGGAGCGCTGACCGAGAAATATGGGTTGCCCCAAGGGAATGCATTCAGGTACATGCAATTGAGGGCTTTTGCGAGGCAACAGGTGAGGGAATTCCCGCAGCTCCCGACACAAGAGGTGCAGGACAGAGTCATCTCAAAGAAATGGGTGGGGGACGGTAAGGTGTCGGATATATATAGGGAAATGAGAGACGAAGGGGAGACTATGATGGACGAACTAAAAGGGAAATGGGAAGAAGAGCTAGGGGAGGAGATTGAGGAGGGGATGTGGGCAGATGCCCTAAACAGGGTAAACTCGTCGTCCTCGTGCGCCAGGCTAAGCCTGATTCAGTTCAAGGTATTACACAGGGCACATATGACTGGAACACGGCTCAGTAAATTTTTTGGGGTGGAGGATAGGTGTGCGAGGTGCTCGAGAAGCCCAGCGAATCATACCCATATGTTTTGGTCATGCCCGGCACTACAGGGGTTTTGGATGGGGGTGACAAAGGTGCTTTCGAAAGTAGTGGGGGTCCGGGTCGAACCAGCTGGGGGTTGGCTATATTTGGGGTTGCACAAGAGCCGGGAGTGCAGGAGGCGAAAGAGGCCGATGTTTTGGCCTTTGCGTCCCTAGTAGCCCGGCGCAGAATATTGCTAATGTGGAAAGAAGCCAAGCCCCCGGGGGTGGAGACCTGGATAAATGATATGGCGGGGTTCATAAAGTTAGAGCGGATTAAGTTCGTCCTAAGGGGGTCGGCTCAAGGGTTTACTAGGCGGTGGCAACCGTTCGTTGAATATCTTGCGGAAAGATAGATGGGGGAAAACAAAGAAGGCAGCAGCAGCGGCCCAGGATTTGGGGGGTGGGGGGGAGGGATGGGGGGGGATGGGGGGGGTGTGTGGCCTGAGACAAGGCAGTTGCCAATTAGGGCTAGTTTTTATTTTTTGTTATTTAATATTTATTTATTTGTTGTTGTTTTTGTTTAAATAAAAAAGGTCATTATTATCTGTATTGTTACAATGTTGTGTAAAGGATGCACGATGTACTGTGTTGGTTGACCAAAAATTTTCAATAAAATATTATTTTTTAAAAAATGAAGCGCATCACCTCCATACTCCCAGAACGCCTTGATCCACTGCAATTCGCATACCGAACGCCTTGATCCACTGCAATTCGCATACCGTTGCAACCGGTCCACATTAGACGCCATTTCCCTGGCCTTACACTCATCCCTAGAGCATCTCGAAAACAAGGTCTCCTACATCAGACTCCTATTTATTGACTACAGCTCCGCCTTCAACACTGTAATCACAGCCAAGCTCATATCAAAGCTCCAAAACCTAGGACTTGGCTCCCCACTCTGCAACTGGATCCTCGATTTTCTGACCATCTGACCACAATCAGTAAGAATGAACAACAACACCTCCTCCACAATAGTCCTCAACACCGGGGCCCCGCAAGGCTGCGTACTTAGCCCCCTACTCTACTCCCTGTACACACACGACTGCGTGGCAAAACTTGTTTCCAACTCCATCTCCAAGTTTGCTGACGATACGACCATAGTGGGCCGGATCTCGAATAACGATGAGTCCGAATACAGGTGGGAGACAGAGAACCTAGTGGAGTGGTGTAGCGACAATAATCTCTCCCTCAATGCCAGCAAAACTAAAGAG